>NC_092163.1:52516085-52786085 GCF_045791955.1 Oncorhynchus clarkii lewisi | reverse complement strand
ATTAAAGTCTTATGTTGTCTGATGGTTCCCAGGCAGGTGTGGGTCTTCAGTAAAAGATGGACAAATAAAACAGACCAACAGACTCTATGGTATTGTCAGGATGGGCATTGTACAGCCCTTTATATTCCACACCACTCTCCTTCTATGAGCGGTTTCATATTGTGTTCTCTGCCTGGGTCTGTATGTCCGATGTAAACAGAACGTAATATTAGACTAAGCTAGCCGCTCCATTCACTCTGTACAGTCTCTTCCCCTGAGGAACTGAGGCCTGAGACACAGAGGCACAGTAAAGCCAGCAGCACTTCAATAAGACACTCTATGAAAATAACCCAACAGGGTGTATGTATGCTGCTAATGTTACCGATGTACCACATAAGAGAAGCAGCTTGTTACATGTAAGACTTCACACACACACACACACACACACACACACACACACACACACACACACTAGACTGACGGCTGGTTTTGGGTTGTCCTACTCCTTTCCTCTGTAACGCATGACTCGTGTTCCTGTCACCTCGACTCAGTAGCTGTGACCTGGGCTAAGCCCAATCTGGAGTAGAGCACTACACTCTGACAACACAACACTGTGTAGTCACTGCTGGACTGGTCAACACTGACACTGACCCATGATGACACAATGAGAGAAAGTTGGACATACACAGGGAACACCACATTTACGCAAGGACTGATACACACAAAAACAAACAGAATTTCCGTTTCGACTCACCATGACCAGATGTTGAAACAGAGCACATTTTACTGTATTGTATGTAACTGGACAATTAAGAAGGACCACGCCGTTGGCAACATCTCAAACATGTATTTAGCCTTGGATCTGACTATAGTATTAGTGCAATGACACAACTGACTACACAGTACATGTGAGGTGCAGTGGTTGACAGCATTCTCTCTCTCTCTCTTTAGCTGTCTGTGAGCTCAGCTGCATGGCTACCAGTGGAGGCTGCTGAGGGGAGGACAGCTTATAATAATGGCTGGAATGGAGTCAGTGGAATAGTATCAACCACATGGAAACCAGGTGTTTGATGTGGTTGATACCATTCCAATGATTCCATTCCAGCCATTATTATGAGTCGTCCTCCCCTCAGCAGCCTCCACTGATGGCTATAGCTACCAGCAGATGGTAAATTGTCTGTCCATTAACCAGCAGGTTAACATGCGGCTGTGCCTCCCGTGGTCACCTTGGGCTCACCTCAAAATACGCAGTCTGCCCCCGTCCCCCACCAACACAGATCCCTCTCATTCCATTTCTCCTCCCCCCCACCCTCTCCTCCCCTTTCTGTCCTCCCCTCGTTCTACTCCCTCTGTCCCAATGCTATTATCCTCTCTCTTTCTTTTTCGCTTCATCTCTCATTGCCTTACTCCCCCAATCTGTGAGTTGACCATCTCCTCCTCCCCATCCCACACTATCCCATCCCTAACTCTCAATCTTATTCAGGTGTGATTGTCTGCTTGGCCTGTGAATAGTGAAGGGCAGTACATATGTTTTCAGACTTTTTAAACATTTGATTCATTTTTCTGAGACTCTGCCACCTCTATGGGGATGGAGAGTAGGCAACAGAGAGGGAGTGACAGAGAAAATGAAATGCCAAAGAAGGATGATTTAAGGAAGAGGGTAACCCAATCCACATAGTGCCCTGTCTAAACAGCCCCGTCTGTAACCTTGCATCTCTCTGCTTATCAAACACATACAGCGGGGCAAAAAAGTATTTAGTCAGCCACCAATTGTGCAAGTTCTCCCACTTAAAAAGATGAGAGAGGCCTGTAATTTTCATCGTAGATACACTTCAACTATGACAGACAAAATGAGAAAGAAAAATCCAGAAAATCACATTGTAGGATATTTAATTTATTTATTTGCAAATTATGGTGGAAAATAAGTATTCGGTCACCTACAAACAAGCAAGATTTCTGTCTCTCACAGACCTGTAACTTCTTCTTTAAGAAGCTCCTCTGTCCTCCACTCGTTACCTGTATTAATGGCACCTGTTTGAACTTATTATCAGTATAAAAGACACCTGTCCACAACCTCAAACAGTCACACTCCAAACTCCACTATGGCCAAGACCAAAGAGCTGTCAAAGGACACCAGAAACAAAATTGTAGACCTGCACTAGGCTGGGAAGACTGAATCTGCAATAGGTAAGCAGCTTGGTTTGAAGAAATCAACTGTGGGAGCAATTATTTTGAAATGGAAGACATACAAGACCACTGATAATCTGCCTCGATCTGGGGCTCCACGCAAGATCTCACCCCGTGGGGTCAAAATTATCACAAGAACGGTGAGCAAAAATCCCAGAACCACACAGGGGGACCTAGTGAATGACCTGCAGAGAGCTAGGACCAAAGTAACAAAGCCTACCATCAGTAACACACTACGCCGCCAGGGACTCAAATCCTGCAGTGCCAAACGTGTCCCCCTGCTTAAACCAGTACATGTCCAGGCCCGTCTGAAGTTTGCTAGAGAGTATTTGGATGATCCAGAAGAAGGTTGGGAGAATGTCATATGGTCAGATGAAACCAAAATATAACTTTTTGGTAAAAACTCAACTCGTTGTGTTTGGAGGACAAAGAATGCTGAGTTGCATCTAAAGAACACCATACCTACTGTGAAGTATGGGGGTGGAAACATCATGCTTTGGGGCTGTATTTCTGCAAAGGGACCAGGACGACTGATCCGTGTAAAGGAAAGAATGAATGGGGCCATGTATCGTGAGATTTTGAGTGAAAACCTCCTTCCATCAGCAAGGGCATTGAAGATGAAACGTGGCTCGGTCTTTCAGCATGACAATGATCCCAAACACACCGCCCGGGCAACGAAGGAGTGGCTTCATAAGAAGCATTTCAAGGTCCTGGAGTCGTCTAGCCAGTCTCCAGATCTCAACCCCATAGAAAATCTTTGGAGGGAGTTGAAAGTCCGTGTTGCCCAGCAACAGACCCAAAACATCACTGCTCTAGAGGAGATCTGCGTGGAGGAATGGGACAAAATACCAGCAACAGTGTGTGAAAACCTTGTGAAGACTTACAGAAAACGTTTGACCTCTGTCATTGCCAACAAAGGGTATATAACAAAGTATTGAGATAAACTTTTGTTAATGACCAAATACTTATTTTCCACCATAATTTGCAAATAAATTCATAAAAAATCCTACAATGTGATTTTCTGGATTTTTTTTCTCATTTTGTCTGTCATAGTTGGAAGTGTACCTATGATGAAAATGACAGGCCTCTCTCATCTTTTTAAGTGGGAGAACTTGCACAATTGGTGGCTGACTAAATACTTTTTTGCCCCACTGTACCTCCTGATTCGCTGTCATGAGCATGCTGCTGTCTTTTGGTGGCAGGTCGTTCAATGTTATGCCACCAGGACTGCGGAAGTCTCTACCACAAGATATTAGGACTATAGAAACAACCTATTTTAAATAATGATAAATAAAAAAAACGCTTTTTTGTTTCTCTTTGTTGATCTCTGACTTAGCCTCTTAATCCGTTCTGGTGTGTTGTGGTTTTATCTTTTATTATTATTATTATTATTATTATTATTATTCAGTGTTTATTTGACCTCTGCTAATGTTTCACTCTTAGCTATTTTATTGAGGAAAAATGTATTTACTATGACTGTGATATGTGGTTGTCGGTTAAATGACTAAATATGCTTGTCCTGCTACTACCTAAAACAACACATTTCACAAAACCTATCCCACTCACGTTCTAACCTTAGTTCCTTTATTAATTCTATGTGTTAGTTTGGTCAGGGCGTGAGTTGGGGTGGGTAGTCTATGTTCTTTTTTCTATGTTGTATTTCTGTGTTTGGCCTGGTATGGTTCTCAATCAGAGGCAGCTGTCGATCGTTGTCTCTGATTGAGAATCATACTTAGGTAGCCTGTTTCCCCCATGTTGGTTGTGGGTGATTAATTTCCCTGTCTGTGTTTGGCATGGTATGGTTCTCAATCAGAGGCAGCCGTCGATCGTTGTCTCTGATTGAGAATCATTCTTAGGTAGCCTGTTTTCCCCATGTTGGTTGTGGGTGATTAATTTCCCTGTCTGTGTTTGGCCTGGTATGGTTCTCAATCAGAGGCAGCTGTCGATCGTTGTCTCTGATTGAGAATCATACTTAGGTAGCCTGCTTTCCCCATGTTGGCTGTGGGTGATTATTTTCCGTGTCTGTGTTTGCTTCATACGGGACTGTGTCGGTTTCCATTTATTCTCTTATTCTTTTGTTTTCGGTGTTCAGTGATATTTCATTAAAATTGTATTATGGACACTTACCACGCTGCTCATTGGTCCGATCCTTCCTACTCCTCCTCAGAAGAGGAGGACGAAAACCGTCACAATCCCATGTATGTGACAATAAAACCTATATTTTCTTTTAACCTTTTGTAATATTTGTTCTTTAAACTTTTTTGGGGATATTGTGTGTTGTGTTTACATTGTTCATTCTATTGTGACAGGTGTCCTTGGGTTTGGTTAAGGTGCTCCGTAAATAAGACTGACAGTCAGTCATCATTATTATCATTGTCTGTCTCAGCTGGGTAAATTAAAGGTGGTCACTCACTGAAACACCATTCTGCACCATCATCATCATCATCACAATGCCCTCTGTAGCCTAACATCACATCTCAGCAGCCAATTTGTCACTGTGTGTGTATGTGTGTCTGGGTGTGTGTGCGTGCATGAGTGATTGAGTGTGCACGTGAGTGCATATGCATGTGAGAGACAGAAAGAGACAGGTTAGATGTATGGATACGAGTACTTTGTACATGTGTAGTGTACTGTACTGTACTGTACTGTATGTATGTATGTATGTATGTATATATGTATGTCTAAAAAGCATTTGCAATTTCTGTAGAAGTAGGATGTTGTGTGGGAGAATATCAACGTTTAATTCATTAACCCTTTGACACGTACGAGCATGTGTGTGTGATCGTTCTACAGTGGTCCCTGCAGCGGAGGCTTAAACCTGTGTGATTAGAACACTCCTGTGGGATTAGCACACTCCTGTGGGATTAGAACACTCCTGTGTGATTAGAACACTCCTGTGTGATTAGAACACTCCTGTGTGATTAGAACAGTCAGCGTTTTTGAGCTGGCTACACTGTTTTGTCACAGAAACATTTTGCACAAACACAGTCTTTACAACTATATGTCCTGAATGTGAGCAGTTCATGTTTGGATGCAGATGTTCAGACATTCACAGAAGTAGCAACCGCATAAAACAATTCTCATCCAAATCTAAAAATGTAGACTACATTAGTCCTAGCACTACCTGAGGAAAGAGTGAGCTAATACAAGCAGTCATATTTAGTTAACTCTCGGCTGACAGAAACCATAATATGAATTAGCTAATAGCAATTACTATTTACAATTTATCACATGAGGGGTGAGCTCACCAGTGAACTAAATTATTTAGTAAATCTCTTTCTAAATGTCAAAAGTAATCCGACAGTGGGTAGAGTTTGTGCCGCCGCCATGTTTGTTTATCCGCGTCAACCAAAGACGAGGTGACAAGATGAGTTGGGTCTGTTGAATTCAAAGGGGGTGTGTCGTCTACCATCATTTACTCTCCATCATTCACTTCCGTTAGTTTACTCGAAGATGAGTGAACCATCCCTTCACCTCGTTTGCTATAACATCTATAACATTGTTGACAACTGTAGCATTGTAGCTAAGCCTACCCTTTTCCTAACCTTAACTTTATTCTCTTAACCTCCTATGTTAATTAGCATAACCTGCTGTGTTAGTTCTCCTAACCTACCACGTTAATTCACCTAACCTGCCACGTTAATTGTTCTAACCTGCTATGTAAACAAACCATCTGTGGGGACAAATCATCAGTATCACCACACTGGCACCCAATCACATCCCCCTGATACTCACTTGGAGCCATTCAGTGTTGTTGGTTATGTATGTAGCTAGTGGCCTAAGCTGAAGCATTAGCAATGTCTTTCAAAAGACAACTCACAAATGTGGAATTTTTAGGAAATTGAGTGTGAAAGTGAGGAATCAGAGGCTGACAGTGACAGTGATGAGATGCTCTCCAGCCTTGTAGACATTGAGAACCCTGAAAGTGAGAACCCCTTACCAACCGACAAAGTCCCAGGTCCCTCTGAAGATGCTGGTGGTGATGGAGGCAGACCAACAGTGGGTGAAGTACGGAGGGTCTGAGGTAGCTGGAAAGCAAAGCAGCCGTTTCACCCCTCCTGGCCTTGCTGTTGTTTTGATGAGTCCCAGTCTGGAGTGCAAAGCCCCTTGCCATTTCCATCTGAGGCAGAGTGCTTCAAGTGGTTTCTGACAGAGGAGCTGGTGGAAGACATAATGGAAGAGACCAATCATTATGCCTTGGAGCTACAGGAGAAATGAAAGACACAGGGAAGGTGGTTCACTTGACGGGAGAGAGAAAGATCAAACCAGACCGTGTGCTTGACTATATTCGCAAAATGGGGGCAGTGGATAAGGCGAACATGATTAACAGCTTTGTGGAATGCACTCAGAAAAGCACCAAGTGGTATAAGAATATATTTTTCCATCTGATCAACACTGCTGTCCTCAATGGCCACATAGTTCACCGCCAGCTAACAAGTGAAATCATTACTGAACAAGTTTTTTTTTAAATTGAACATACAGTTCACATACAAATCAAATACAGTTCCATTATGCAATTATGTTGACATTATCTCACCCACCTCCCCACTACCTCATCATCCTCTCCATTCCCTTATCCGCCCCACTCCCTCTTCCAACAGTATGTTGCTAGCATACAACAGCTGTCTTCAATCTTCAGCAAGGAAGATGTCCAATTCCAGTTATGATGTCAAATTAGGTTCAATTCTCTTTGTGTTTGGTTTCTGAAAGTACAAAATAAAGAGGAATGATTAGCAATTATAATACAAGATCAGGATAAAGTAATGAAACAATACTACAATGAAGTGACATAACTACACTGCTATAAAAATAACAAGTCTCATTGACAACATGACATATTATGAATGATATAAGAAACAGTAACTGAAGGGCTCCACAAGGGCTCCACAAGGAGGCAGGGCAGAGCTATGCTAAACAGGCCAAATGAATACACAGGCCAATGCAATGGTCATGCTAAGGCCAGGGCAACGTCAAAGCATACAACACAAGCCAATAGTTCTCTGACACCATTAGCATTGCTTTACAGAACTTATAGAAGAATATAGCTATGTAAGCACAATTGAGTTTAACACCATAAAGGTTATGCAATTAGTACCTTGCGTGTCCGCGGTTATAAAGGAAAACACACAGAACGCATTATGCTCCATACATTTAATTGTCACATGCCCCGAATACAACAGGTGTCGTCGACCTTACAGTGAAATGCTTACTTACAAGCCCTTAACTAACAATGCAGTTTTGAGAAGAAATAAGTGTTAAGAAAGTATTTACAAAATAAACTGAAGTAAACAATAAATAAATACAAATACAAATGAAAAAAATAAGAAAATAGAAAAAACAACAAATATTTAAAGAGCAACAATAAAATAACACAATGTACATATGGTGTGGTACAGCAGAAATGACATACCACAATATACAGAAAATGCATTATGATAAGGTAATAAGGCAATTATTTTGATAGGAATGCACACCTGTACAATGTAATTATTAGTAAGGAAAACAACAATGAAGGCAAAGTGGGACCCAGAAGGAAAATGTGCCAGGGGGGAAGTTTGGAAAGGTTCTGTTCTGACTGAAGATGTGCAAATGTCTGCATACTTGACCTGGTGAAACACTGGGGGAGTGCTTGGGCTCTCATTGAAGAGAGAAGTTTGTCCGGCTCATGTAGCTAATCCTCACCTTACAATAGCATAGCATGCCTCAAACGTAAATTGTCTGCCACTGTGAAATGTGCTACTTCTATGTGAATTAATGAGGAAGCAGAACGCATCTCATTTCAGACTGCTGTTTGAAAATGAAACTGTTATTTGAGAAAGTTTAAACATAGATAAATAGATAAATAGTGGGCAGCGTGCCTTGGTTTGAGGGAAGCACGGGTTAACTGCACTTTTGCTTAACAATCACTTTTTTTTTTTTACCTTTATTTTACCAGGTAGGCCTGTTGAGAACAAGCTCTCATTTACAACTGCGACCTGGCCAACTGCGACACAAACACAACACAGTTACACATGGAATAAACAAACGTACAGTCAATAACACAATATAAGTCTAAATACTGTACTGTGTGTGCAAATGCAGTAAGATTAGGGAGGTAAGGCAATAAATAGGCCATAGTGGCGAAATAATTTCATTTTAGCAATTAAACACTGGAGTGATAGATGTGCAGAAGATGAATGTGCAAGTAGAGATACTGGGGTGCAAAGGAGCAAAAAAAAATAACAATATGGGGATGAGGTAGTTTGGTGGGCTATTTGCAGATGGGCTATGTACAGGTGCAATGATCTGTAAGCTGCTCTGACAGCTGATGCTTAAAGTTAGTGAGGGAGATATGAGTCTCCAGCTTCAGTGATTTTTGCAGTTCATTCCAGTCATTGGCAGCAGAGAACTGGAAGGAAAGGCAGCCAAAGTAGGAATTGGCTTTGGGGGTGACCAGTGAAATATACCTGCTGGAGAGCATTCTACGGGTGGGTGCTGCTATGGTGACCAGTGAGCTGAGATAAGGCGGGGCTTTACCTAGCAAGGACTTATAGATGACCTGGAGCCAGTGGGTTTGGCGATGAATATGAAGCGATGAAGCAACATCCGATTTGCTGAGTAGAGTGTTGGAGGCTATTTTGTAAATTACATCGCCGAAGTCAAGGATCGGTAGGATAGTCAGTTTCACGAGGGTGTGTTTGGCAGCATGAGTGAAGGATGCTTTTTTGCAAAATAGGAAGCCGATTCTAGATTTAATATTGGATTGGAGATGCTTAATGTGAGTCTAGAAGGAGAGTTTACAGTCTAACCAGACACCTAGGTATTTGAGATTATTGTGGAGTACATCGATGGGGCTGTAGTGGAGCAGGTTGAGAGCTTCAAGTTCCTTAGTGTCCACATCAACAACAAACTAGAATGGTCCAAACACACCAAGACAGTCGTGAAGAGGGCATGACAAAGCCTATCCCCCCTCAGGAACCTAAAAAGATTTGGAATGGGTCCTGAGATCCTCAATAGGTTCTACAGCTGCAACATCGAGAGCATGGTTGCATCACTGCCTGGTACGGCAATTGCTTGGCCTCTGACCGCAAGGCACTACAGAGGGTAGTGCGTACGGCCCAGTGCATCACTGGGGCTAAGCTGCCTGCCATCCAGGACCTCTACACCAGGCCGTGTCAGAGGAAGGCATTAAAAATTGTCAAAGACCCCAGCCATCCCAGTCATAGACTGTTCTTTCTACTACCGCATGGCAAGCGGTGCCGGAGTGCCAAGTCTAGGACAAAAAGGCTTCTGAACAGTTTTTACCCCCAAGCCAAAAGACTCCTGAACAAGTAACCAAATGGCTACCCGGACTATTTGCATTGTGTGCCCCCCCCCAGCCCCTCTTTTTACGCTGCTGCTACTCTCTGTTTATCATATGTGTATAGTCACTTTAACTATACATTCATGTACATACTACCTAAATTGGGCCGACCAACCAGTTCTCCCGCACATTGGCTAACCGGGCTATCTGCATTGTGTCCCTCCACCCCCCACCTGCCAACCCCTCTTTTATGCTACTGCTACTCTCTGTTCATCATATATGGATAGTCACTTTAACCATATCTACATGTACATACAACCTCAATCAGCCTGACTAACTGGTGTCTGTATGTAGCCTCGCTACTTTTATAGCCTCACTACTATAGCCTGTCTTTTTACTGTTGTTTTATTTCTTTACTTACCTATTGTTCACCTAATACCTTTTAGGCAATATTGGTTAGAGCCTGTAAGTAAGCATTTCACTGTTGTATTCAGCGCACGTGACAAATCAACTTTGATTTGATTTGATTTGACCTAAGTCCGTGCCTTCAACAAAGGTAGATAAACAACCACATGTATAAAGTAACAAGTAAAACGTTTCAGTAACCCTTTTCTGAAAATGTCGTTGAAGTTAAAGTGGCCTGTTGGTGAAATGAAAAAGACAATTATTAAAACTAAAATAATTGCATGAGCAAGAGACAGATGGGAGCATGATGTTCGCTACTGAAAGCTCTATTATATCATGGTTAGGGTTGTTTAGTCAATATATAGTCTACTTAACTGGACAGTTAGCTTCATTGAAAATAGGGAAGCTAGCTATCTCTGCTTAAACTTAAACTGATTCAACTATAAGCAGTAGGTTATGCTGACAAATGGTGCAGTTGCCTTACCTATCTTGTATTAGTCAAAGTAAATGTGGTGTAAGTTGGAGAGCTTGACATTTTAAGTCGATAGAGCTTGAAAAAGCCCATGCAACTTTATGACTGGAAATAATATGTTGAAACAACAAATATGTTTTTACAGTGAGCACTCAAACGAACATTCAATGACATACCATATTTACATACACACACTCTCTGTAACACGCACACTGTCTGCAGACAGTGCAGAATTATATTTTTTTAAAGACTTCTCACTTATACATTTCGAAATCCCTGACAGTTTCCCCAAACTCTAGCTCTAACACACACATTCTTCCCTACACACACAGAGTGCACTTGTCAAAGTTCCCAGCAAACTCTGAGGCAGCGTTTAAACCTGGCCACTGTGGTGCAGAGCATCTATCATTAAAGCCAGATGAAGGCTGAAGTGAACAATGTGTTCTCCCTCACCTCCTCTATGCCTCTCTCTCTCTGTGTGATGCTCACCTTCTGAGGAAGAAGTAATAGATCATTATGTGAATGAGTGTCAGGCCTGTGAGGTTATATGACAGGAACACATTGTGCCCTGGTAGTTATTGTGTCTATTAAGAATTAACTTCTGATGGCGCTGTAATTATCATTTGGGACTGGAAGAGAGATAACGAGAGAACATACTCGGCTCTGACTGAATAAATCTGCCTAATTTAGGCATGTACTTATTTCAAATGACAACTATTGCAATTCATAAGTGTGTGTGTGTATGTGTGACCTGTGTGTGTGTGTGTATGTGTGCCCTGTGTGTGTGTGTGTAAGTGTGCCCTGTGTGTGTGTTCCTCTAATAAAGTTCCCATTCGCCCTCTGAAGAAGTCATTAAGAACAAATGTCTGTGACTTTAGCTAATTACACTCCCCATGGATTCTAAATCAATATTTTTATTATGAGTGTGTAGGATGCGTGTGTGTGTGTGTGTGTGTGTGTGTGTGTGTGTGTGTGTGTGTGTGTGTGTGTGTGTGTGTGTGTGTGTGTGTGTGTGTGTGTGTGTGTGTGTGTGTGTGTGTTTGTGTGTGTGAGTGTGTTCACTGATCTGATGCCATTGTAAATCACTCAGTAAGACAGGATGGAAGGCTGTGCTGCTGTCCAGCCACTGTCTGCTTGGCTCAGACTGCATCTTTTCAGGTAGATGCAGGATATCATGCCCAGCAAATGATCACGTGTTAAATCAACACTGTCAGTGTTAAATGTAACACTGGGCCAGTGTCTATATGGGTCCACACTTTTGAGTGTTAAATGAACACTGTGTTTAGTGCTGACGTTGTTATACTTTATCAGTGTTAGGGAATTAACACGTTCATTGTTACGCAATAACATCTTATATTGTATTTCTAACCATTACACCAAGAGGTATCTCTTGACAAGGCCACTCAGTGTTGAGTTAAGGACAATACAACAATATTTACAAGTCTTTTTTACAAAGACTTCATGTTCTTGCAAGCTTGCATGTGTGTTGATATTTGTGTGTGTGTGTTTGCGTGCATGTGCGTGTGCATGGTTTTGTATATGCTTGTTTGTGTGTGTGTGTGTGTGTGTGTGTGTGTGTGTGTGTGTGTGTGTGTGTGTGTGTGTGTGTGTGTGTGTGTGTGTGTGTGTGTGCATGCTTGTGTGTGTGTGCATGCATGTGTGTGCGTGTGTGTGTGTGTGCGTGTGCCCCCTGCGTAGGTCAAAATAGCTGCCTTTGGCTGGAGGGTAAGCTAAGCTGCAGTAAATACAATTTCATGCCCAGGTCAATCCTTCACAGTGGCAGAATGCGACACAGATAGAGGAGCATCTTTCCCCTGCATAAAAACATTAGCACTGTGGTTCTGTGAATGACACGACATACAGTAGAGAACATTTACACAACATTTACACAACTGAACCTATAATGTATGATTATAAAATGAGAGTCACAATATATGTGATGATGTGACAAGCTTTTGCGAAAAGAAGACTTTCCTGGGCAGCATTTTGTCTGCAGAGCAACAGAGGATCAAATAACAATCCATCTCTGTAACTGATGCGGTGTGCGATTGATTGCCCTGATAATAATTGTAATCATCTATCTCCCGAATTGCTGTCAGTGCAGAGTAAGTCACCTTGTCACCTCACAATGGCCAGAACAAATCCAGCATATCCAGTGGATAAGGGATCTGCAGTTGGTCCAGAATTGTCTTATGCTACAGTTTCATCCCAGCCCTCCCCTCCTGGCTGCCTGCTCTCTGGCAGCAGTTAAACTGCCTTTTGTCAGGAGCTTCTGGTTAATCCAGTACAGTAGCTAGCTAGCTTGTCTTTCAGCCGGCTGTGCAACAGCAGCCCCATTGACATGCAGATGTGGCAGAGTGGCATCATGTGTTTAGCCTAATGTTAAACTAATCCACAGTGTGTGGGTGTGAGTGTGTGTGAAGCGTTGGCCTCAATGCAGTGGTTTTATATGGACCCTGCGGCGTTGCCTCTTATCAGGTTTTCATTGGGGGAGGTGGTGGCAAGATAACACATCAGTAGAAGCCCTGGTTCCCCTGAGCGGAGTGAGATCGAGACAGAGATAGAGATAGAGACAGGCAGGGAATACTGAGAGGCTCCACTACATCACTGACTTTGACATTACCTCTGTGATCATTAAGTCTGAATTGGGTAAATGAATTGCCAATTTCAGCAGCCTTAGGCACAGCTGGGTATGTGCATGGGGGTGGGGGACTGGGTGGTGGTGGTGTGTGTGTGTGTGTGTGTGTGTGTGTGTGTGTGTGTGTGTGTGTGGGCAGACATTGTGTCAAGGTCTAATCAATACATATACATTACCATAAGCAGTAATGCAGCAGTCCTATAATTATATATTTACTTGTATATCATTTCTAAAGGTAAAAATGTTTCATATATATTTTATATACACTACCGTTCAAATGTTTGGGGTCACTTAGAAATGTCCTTGTTTTTGAAGGAAAAGCACATTTTTTTGTCCATTAAAATAACATCAAATTGATCCGAAATACAGTGTAGACATTGATAATGTTGTAAATGACTATTGTAGCTGGAAATGGCTGATTTTTAATGGAATATCTACAAAGGAGTACAAAGGCCCATTATCAGCAACCATCACTCTTGTGTTCCAATGGCACTTTGTGTTAGCTAATCCAAGTTGATAATTTTAAAATGCTAATTGATCATTAGAAAACCCTTTCGCAATTATGCAATTATGAAAACTGTTGTTCTGATTAAAGAAGCTATAAAACTGGACTTTTTAGACTAGTTGAGTATCTGCAGCATCAGCATTTGTGGATTTGATTACAGGCTCAAAATGGCCAGAAACAAAGACCTTTCTTCTGAAACTCATCAGTCTATTCTTGTTCTGAGAAATTAAGGCTATTCCATGCGAGAAATTGCCAAGAAATTGAAGATCTCATACAATGCTGTGTACTACTCCCTTCACAGAACAGCGCAAACTGTCTCTAACCAGTTAGAGAAGAGGAGTGGGAGGCCCCGGTGCACAACTGAGCAAGAGGACAAGTACATCAGAGTGTCTAGTTTGAGAAACAGACGCCTCACAAGTCCTCAATTGGCAGCTTCATTAAATAGTACCCACAAAACACCAGTCTCAACGTCAACAGTGAAGTGGCGACTCCGGGATGCTGGCCTTCTAGGCAGAGTTGCAAAGAAAAAGCCATATCTCAGACTGGCCAATAAAAATTCAAAATTAAGATGGGCAAAATAACACAAACACAGAGGAACTCTGCCTAGAAGGCCAGCCTCCACAGTGGATATTAACATGATCATGTATTCACAGCTCAGCTGTTATTACAGACAAAGAGTTAAAGTGTCTGCTAAATTGTCAAATCACATTTCTTGTGTGACAGTACAACATTATCTCAAGGTTCACTGTCTTCATCAACTCATCAATTCATTATACCAGGATGATGTTTGTAGGGTAGGGAGAAAGTATTGGTGGAGGAAGAGGTAAAAATATCAATCCACATGTCAACCTACACACAGTCTTTCCCTCCGTCTCATAATCTCTCTCACATCTAATTTCCTGCATCTCTCTCTCCCTCCATCTCTTTCTCTCTCCTTCTCTATCTCCATCTCTCTCCCTCCATCTCTTTCTCTCTCCTTCTCTATCTCCATGTCTCTCTCTCTCCATCTCTTTCTCTCTCCTTCTCTATCTCCATCTCTCTCCTTCCATCTCTTTCTCTCTCCTTCTCTATCTCCATGTCTCTCTCCCTCCATCTCTTTCTCTCTCCTTCTCTATCTCAATCTCTCTCCCTCCATCTCTTTCTCTCTCCTTCTCTATCTCCATGTCTCTCTCCCTCCATCTCTTTCTCTCTCCTTCTCTATCTCCATGTCTCTCTCCCTCCATCTCTTTCTCTCTCCTTCTCTATCTACATGTCTCTCTCCCTACATCTCTTTCTCTCTCATTCTCTATCTGCATGTCTCTCTCCTCCATCTCTCTCCTAACCCCTGTACAATCCAATAAGCTATTACGCTACCATTGATCTTCTCCTCAGCCAGACATTTGCATTTGGGGCAGAAAAGTGATAAGCAGAGGGGATAGGGGAGGACAGACAGAACAGGGCTGTCTTAAAGGAGAGAAGGAGAGAGAGATGGAGATTTATAGAGTTTGGCAGGAGTTTAACACTTTAGCACCACTCCGACCGTGTCAGATCAATGCTGTCTCTCTCCTTTGTCACTGGAAAAGTGTGTGTGTGTGTGTGTGTGTGTGTGTGTGTGTGTGTATGTGTGTGTGTGAGAGTGTGTTCACTGATCTGATGCCATTGTAAATCACTCAGTAAGACAGGATGGAAGGCTGTGCTGCTGTCCAGCCACTGTCTGCTTGGCTCAGACTGCATCTTTTCAGGTAGATGCAGGATATCATGCCCAGCAAATGATCACGTGTTAAATCAACACTGTCAGTGTTAAATGTAACACTGGTCCAGTGTCTATATGGGTCCACACTTTTGAGTGTTAAATGAACACTGTGTTTAGTGCTGACGTTGTTATACTTTATCAGTGTTAGGGAATTAACACGTTCATTGTTACGCAGTAACATCTTATATTGTATTTCTAACCATTACACCAAGAGGTATCTCTTGACAAGGCCACTCAGTGTTGAGTTAAGGACAATACAACAATATTTACAAGTCTTTATTGCCACATGCTCTCATGTAAGCATTTACAAAGACTTCAGAATTGGAAGCCGACATGCTCAAATTGTAATCAACATAACCATAGACCCCTTAAACTGGTACATCACTTCCAGTCACAGGTGGCCAAAAATAAATATTTGAACGCCACTCACCCACTAACGAATCAAATATAATTTCCCAGTGTGCGTTGCCTTTTCAAGTGATTTGCAGTTACCACCATGACTGTATTTGTTATTGACAGAGACATGGCTGTTGAATTCGTTTCAGTCCTGTGGACTTCATCAAGTGTTCCTGCTGTAGGTGAATGTTATTATTAAAATGTAACTGTTTATGACAATACTTTACATATATCATAAGGCTTTACTTTGATGGCCAAGTTTTACCCTAACCCAATGGTGTTAGGCACCTCCTGGTTTACAGGCCACATCAGGCCTGCAAGTCACATTATACTGGCTTACAAAGTGATGTGTAATTCCTATTAGAATCCAACCAGAGTTAGGACATCCAACAATTGGAATTTTTATTCACCCGCAACCTGCATTCACAATTACTGTCAGGGTTTGGAGACTGCCTAAACCATTAAAAAAATCAACACTAGTTAACACTGGCCAAATTGCTGTTTATGTCTATATGTCTATGTGTTCTTGCACTAGTACTGTATGGGTGTAATATGTTTTTATGTGTGTGTAGTGTGTAATTTGTTACATGTATATGTAATGAGCCTGTTGAGTAAATGTACAGTGCCTTGCGAAAGTATTCGGCCCCCTTGAACTTTGCGACCTTTTGCCACATTTCAGGCTTCAAACATAAAGATATAAAACTGTATTTTTTTGTGAAGAATCAACAACAAGTGGGACACAATCATGAAGTGGAATGACATTTATTGGATATTTCAAACTTTTTTAACAAATCAAAAACTGAAAAATTGGGCGTGCAAAATTATTCAGCCCCCTTAAGTTAATACTTTGTAGCGCCACCTTTTGCTGCGATTACAGCTGTAATTCGCTTTGGGTATGTCTCTATCAGTTTTGCACATCGAGAGACTGACATTTTTTCCCATTCCTCCTAGCAAAACAGCTCGAGCTCAGTGAGGTTGGATGGAGAGCATTTGAGAACAGCAGTTTTCAGTTCTTTCCACAGATTCTCGATTGGATTCAGGTCTGGACTTTGACTTGGCCATTCTAACACCTGGATATGTTTATTTTTGAACCATTCCATTGTAGATTTTGCTTTATGTTTTGGATCATTGTCTTGTTGGAAGACAAATCTTCGTCCCAGTCTCAGGTCTTTTGCAGACTCCATCAGGTTTTCTTCCAGAATGGTCCTGTATTTGGCTCCATCCATCTTCCCATCAATTTTAACCATCTTCCCTGTCCCTGCTGAAGAAAAGCAGGCCCAAACCATGATGCTGCCACCACCATGTTTGACAGTGGGGATGGTGTGTTCAGGGTGTTGCTTTTACGCCAAACATAACGTTTTGCATTGTTGCCAAAAAGTTCAATTTTGGTTTCATCTGACCAGAGCACCTTCTTCCACATGTTTGGTGTGTCTCCCAGGTGTCTTGTGGCAAACTTTAAACGACACTTTTTATGGATATCTTTAAGAAATGGCTTTCTTCTTGCCACTCTTCCATAAAGGCCAAATTTGTGCAATATACGATTGATTGTTGTCCTATGGACAGAGTCTCCCACCTCAGCTGTAGATCTCTGCAGTTCATCCAGAGTGATCATGGGCCTCTTGGCTGCATCTCTGATCAGTCTTCTCCTTGTATGAGCTGAAAGTTTAGAGGGACGGCCAGGTCTTGGTAGATTTGCAGTGGTCTGATACTCCTTCCATTTCAATATTATCTCTTGCACAGTGCTCCTTGGGATGTTTAAAGCTTGGGAAATCTTTTTGTATCCAAATCCGGCTTTAAACTTCTTCACAACAGTATCTCGGACCTGCCTGGTGTGTTCCTTGTTCTTCATGATGCTCTCTGCGCTTTTAACGGACCTCTGAGACTATCACAGTGCAGGTGCATTTATACGGAGACTTGATTACACACAGGTGGATTGTATTTATCATCATTAGTCATTTAGGTCAACATTGGATCATTCAGAGATCCTCACTGAACTTCTGGAGAGAGTTTGCTGCACTGAAAGTAAAGGGGCTGAATAATTTTGCACGCCCAATTTTTCAGTTTTTGATTTGTTAAAAAAGTTTGAAATATCCAATAAATGTCGTTCCACTTCATGATTGTGTCCCACTTGTTGTTGATTCTTCACAAAAAAATAGAGTTTTATATCTTTATGTTTGAAGCCATGAAATGTGGCAAAAGGTCGCAAAGTTCAAGGGTGCCGAATACTTTCGCAAGGCACTGTATGTCCATGATATGGTAGCACATGGTTTGACCTATAGATATTAATACCATGTAACCTGAAATGATGGTTTGCCAATGCACACTGAGGCAGAACAGTACAGAAGCACGAGAAGTGAATAGTGAGTTGAGATAAGAGAAGCGAAACAGAGGGTTCTAGTATCATTGAGTCATCTCCTTCAGTCCTCTTTTCTCTCATTCTCCCACTTCCCTCTGTGAGAATGGTGGTGTTTATGGTAGGTGTGTAGTTACAGATGGTTCTGAAACAAGTCAGGGGTAGTAACAGACAATTCTTGACTGCGGTCAGTTTAAGAGAGGTGATGACGACCATCATGTGAGCTGCCGACCCCCCCATCCTTCTCTCTCTCCCCCCTTTCCATCATATTTTCTATTTCTTACTTTTCCAGGAGATCTGTCTCTCTCTGTTACCCTCCCTCACTACAGAGACTTGGAGGCATTTCAGGACCAGCAGCCACACAGACCGGTTGCAGCTGAGCTTAAGCTGTGACAGCCTTTTAGCTTCTGGGGAGAGAGAGAGAGAGAGAGAGAGAGAGAGAGAGAGAGAGAGAGAGAGAGAGAGAGAGAGAGAGAGAGAGAGAGAGAGAGAGAGGGGGGGGGGGGGGGGGGAGAGGGGGGGAGAGAGAGAGGGGGAGAGAGAGAGAGAGAGAGAGAGAGAGAGAGAGAGAGAGAGAGAGAGAGAGAGAGAGAGAGCTAGAGAAACTCTAATACTGACGGCTCATTGAAGATCCTCTTCAAGTCTCTCCTATTCAAAAGATCTTCCTCTCTCACAACTAAAATAGCTCCTGCTTACAGCGTTTCGGATTTGTAACCAGTTTTCCAAATGTAGCACATTTTTAGTAGCTACAGTCACAAAAGGCAACAATGAAAGATGATCCTAAAAAAACGAAACAAATTCTGATTGTACACTAAAAAGAGGGATAATGGTGGAGAGGAGGAGAGGAGGAGAGGAATGAAAAGGGAGGGAGGGAGGGAATAGGAATGCCAGCAAGAGAGTCATGGAGTAAGGGAGGGTAGAGGGTTACAGAGCACAGAGGCAGAAAAAAGAGAGTTTGAAATGGGGAGAGGAAGCGGTGCACAGAGTGAGGGAGGGAGAGAGAGAGAGAGAGAGAGTGAGAGAGGAATACGGGGGAGCTAGGTTGATATCTGCAGCGCTCCAGCTGTGAGCTTAGCCTCCCCCGTCACAGTAGACTCAAGTGCAAGCTTTCACCACTGCTTAACCGCCAGAGAGAACGCAGGGGGAGGGAGGGATGGAGAGAGAGAAGGTTTGAGGGAGAGAGAGCACAGGAGAAGAGAAGGGGAGAGGAAAGGGATGATGCAGAGTGGATGGCTTTGTTTATTCTGTCTCTCAGAGGAGCTGGGCTCAGAGGGAATGGCTGATTAGAGGAGAGGTGGATGTCAAGTGTAGAGCTAGTCTTTACCCCCCCATCTCTCTCTCTCTCTCTTTCTTTCTCATTCTCCCTCTTTCACTCTCAATCTAGTCTCTGAGATACTGTTAGTTAGTGATTGAGGAGAGGGGGGGTTGAGCAGAGTACTGAGTGAGTCCTTCTATAGGTGTCTGTCTTTGTGTGTGTGTGTGTGTGTGTGTGTGTGTGTGTGTGTGTGTGTGTGTGTGTGTGTGTGTGTGTGTGTGTGTGTGTGTGTGTGTGTGTGTGTGCTTGCGTGCATGTCTGTGTGTATGTGTGTGTGTGTGTGTGTGTGTGTGTGTGTGTGTGTGTGTGTGTGTGTGTGTGTGTGTGTGTGTGTGTGTGTGTGTGTGTGTGTGTGTGTGTCTTTTACACTACAGATCGTCACCCCAGTACCACACTGCTGAACATTTATGGACATCACTTTGTCTCGTGAAGTGAAGGAGTACATTCTGTTACATTGACAAACAGTAGAAAAATACCACTGACTGTTTAGATATATTCTGAATAAACCATCTCTCTCCCTCTGTCTGTCTCTCTCCAGGCAGCATGAACCGTCCGGGGGCGGTCCCTGCCTTCCTCAGGACCCCCACGGTGATCCCGCCCCCGCTGGACATGAAGCAGTACCTGCAGTTCCCCATGGACACAGCTCTACCACAACACAGCATGGGCCTGTTCCACAACTTCAACACCAACAGTTACTCAACAGTGAGTAAACGGACTCCACACACACCTGCAGGCACGCTCCACACGCGCAGGCACACACCACACGCACACACACACACACCACACACACACACACACACACACACACACACACACACACACACACACACACACACACACACACACACACACACACACACACACACATATACACACACACACACACACACACCTCATACTAACACATCATAGACACAGACTAACACAGCATACACACACATGTAGACTCCCCATCCCCCTCTTTTACAACTTCAGCACTGTGGTTGAGTGGATAGCAGCAGGCAGGCACACATACACAGGGTCACCTCTCCACTTGGCCGGGTTCCCAAGAGCATGCAAATAAAGCATACACAATGAGTTTCCACCCTGACTGTATATTCAGAGGTCATACACTCTGTTTTAGCGGGGGAAATATAGCCTACTGTTTACTGTAAAAATACATCTATACACTGTCCGTGTGTGTTGCCAACTTCATATTCTGCCTTATGCAGTACATTGTGAATAGTCAATGCTATCTATCTAATGGAGTGGCACTGACTAGTCAGACCAAGGGGAAGATTTCACACATCAACCCTAATGTCTCAACACATCAAACAGATTAGCATTCCACAGAACATCCAGCTGCATGGTTGTTTCAATGTGTGTGCTTCCATTGAAAAGCATATACACAAAAACAGTCATATTCAAAACAACATGGTCATGTTCACAACAACACAGGACAGAATGCAGCAGAGAGATATGGTAAATGACTAGCCTATAACTTGAAATATACCACTAGTGCAGTCTTGATGCAGGCTGTCTGACAGAATGTTATGGTGCAGTCTTGTACCTGTAGCACTCTGTCTGACAGACTATTAATCGTAATTGGCTTTGGTTTCACATAATATTCCTGGATAGAGGACAGTGGGATGAATGTGCCTGTCATTTAGAGGTGTCTTCTCATGAATGAAGACAGGGGATGTATTCTAATGAAGTGGTGTGGTTTTATAGGATGACCCTCAATAATCAGCAGACAAGTGATTACAACTCCCTGTGGCAGCATGAGGCTCTGAATATACACAAAATGCCCAGGCAAGCGTTTTACTGCAATACAATAAGTTATGGCTAATCAATTGTATAAGTGGCACTGCCAGTGTTCCACATAGTCAGCGTTTTTAGACAAGGCCCCATTCAGTTCATTTCCAGATTGGGTTTCAAGTGAAGGTCAGCGACAAACAGTTGTGCACACGCACGCGTGAGAACGGCACACACACAGATGGGCACACACACACACTTTCACGCACAGACACATACACATGCAGCAGACCCTCCCATAAACTAGGTTTCCGTACAATCATTTTATGCTCGTAAAGTTCGTCCGAAATTTGTCGGTAACCTTCCAAATGTCGACAAAACCAAATACACGAGACAAGGTGGGATCTTTTTGTGTCTGTAAAATTAATTACGCCAGAAATGGCGGTGGAAACGCTATTATGTCCAAATGTTGATATAATAACCATCATATGGAAGTAAAGTTGGAGTCAAGCGATGACATGTTGTGTGGTCCCTCCCACTACGATTCGGGAAGGAACTTCACAGGCTGGTGAAAGTGCAAGGTGATGAACTTGATGCTCCTTTCCAATAAAAATCAAGGGTCTTATTATTCTGTTGGCATGATGATTACTTGGTGTTACCGTAGATTGTAAACTCTCATGGTCAAAACATAGAAGGTGGGTTTCACCAACATGGTTTAAATTAATCTAGGATTAGAGTTAATCTAGGTTTGTAAATCTAGGTTTTAAATTAATCAGAGATGTGTTGCTCCACTTCATTTTAAATCTAGATCAGTAAATCTATGATTAACGGTTTTAAACTATGATTAGTGACATGTTTCACCAAGATATGATGTATTTCGTGAGTTGAAACGAAGTAGCTAGCCTACTTGACAAATGAGGCCACAAATTTGCTGTTCCTTGATATAATAAACAATGTAATGTTAGAACTACTGAAACTTCATCTTGAAAGGTGCTCATGGGTTGGCGGATTTGAAATAAAATCTGTAATTTGCCAGTACTAGACAGAAAACGAATTGGTTAGCTAACATTAGCTACTGTAGCTAGCTAGTTTATAAACCGAGCTAGCTAACATACACTATTATTTATTATTGTCATTACTTAAAGTTATTTAGACATGTATTATTTGTCCGCTAGCCACCTCATCATAGCATGTCAAAGAAGTTCAAAATTCTTCATTTATGAAAATAAACTATTGTTGGAGCTGATGGAGGAATTTAGTAATGTACTGTAGGATAAAAAGACAGACAACACGACTGTCAGAAAGAGGGAAAGACCTGGGCCATTTTATGCGACAAATGCAATAGATCTACTTGGATTAAATAGAAGAGGGACCCAAATTGGATGAAAGCGTGCTGGATTTTTTATTACAGTAAGCAAAAGCCAAAAAGGATGTGGCAGAGGAGAGGCGGGGGCTATTTCAGACCGGAGACGGGGGGAGCCTCCGTCCAAAGGAATTCTATCCCAGAAGATATGCAAGATGATTCCCCAGCAATTTTCCCCTCTCCATAACCCCTATGATGACGACAGACAACTTGACCCACCAATATTTAGTAAGCATAAATAACTGGTAAATATCAATGCCTATAATGCACGTTAAAACTAATGTTAATGCTACTTCACCACAATGTTAACGTTATCAGCCCGTTACAGCATGTTGCATAACATCATCATTCGTATCTAGGCTGGACACATCATAAGCCCCAATTCAATTGCTGTACAAAATGGGCACGTAAATAGCCTACTAATAATGAGTTAATTATCATAAAACTCAACAGGATTCAACCTGTATCTAATTATTTTCGGATGACCTCGTTTTGGTCTCTCCACAGTAGATATGCTGCCATTTGATCAGTTAAACCACCTGAAGTGGCAGTTTAGAATTAATCTCCAATCTAAGTTTACATATTTTTTTATTAATTGAACAACAGGCTTAAGATTTATCTAGGTTTAAAGTGAAAACTAAACTTAGATTAGAGGAATGATTTCATTTAAGGATTAATTTAAAACTAGGTTTAAAATTTGGTGCAACAAGATTAATAGATAAACCTTGATTTAACCCAGTTTAAGAGTTAATCCATGTTGGTGCAACCCCCCCATAGAGTGAATGGTTGTAAAGATGGGTAGATGTCTGTAAGTAATAAAGAGATGCTCTGCTTTTTTGACACCACTCCACCAATCTCTAGTTTTATCTTATCTTGATTATTGTCCAGTCATATGGTCAAGTGCTGCAAAGAAAGACCTAGTTAAGCTGCAGCTGGTTGAGAACAAAGCGGCGCGTCTTGTTCTTCATTGTAATCAGAGGGCTAATTTGAATTCTATGCATGCCAGTCTCTCTTGGTTAAGGGTTGAGGAAAGACTGACTGCGTCAATCTTATTTTTATATGAAACATTAATGTGTTGGAAATTCCAAGTTGTTTGCATAGTCAATGTACACACAACACTGACACACACACCTACCCCACCAGACATGCCACCAGGGGTCTTTTCACAGTCCCCAGGTCCAGAACAAACTCAAGGAAATGTACAGTACAGTATTATACAGAGCCATGAGTGCATGGAGCTCCCTTCCATCTTATATGGCAAAAAGCAAGTGAACAGCAAACCTGGTTTCAAAAAACAATTAAAGCAACACCTCACGGCACAATGCCTCTCCCCCATGTGACCTACTTGTTCTGTGTATGTACTGACATGCATGTGTAACTGATAGATGCACACACACACATGCACACACACACACACATGCACACACACGTTAATGGTTTTAAATGCATGTATATTTTTAAGTATTTTGTCTGTAATGTCTTTTTCGTTACATGTCGGACCCCAGTAAGACTAGCTATCGCCATTGGCATTGGCTAATGGGGATCCTAATAAATCTAATGCTTGGCTGCCGTTTGACAAATTAAAATAATCTTTCTCTTTTTATTAGAGTTTTTCCTAATAATCTCATCATGTAGGCTATACCCACACTGCAGTCTGACTACGAGCTGTTGGCTAGAGGCTCATGTGCCAATACCAGAGTGGACACATTCACTATTAAAGCACATTTTTTTGTGACAAACCCATCAGTAGAGTTGAAAATGCAATGGAAACCAATTTAACTTGTATTGTTTATTTGGTACGTGGGGATTAAACCGCAAAATGTATTTTATTTGCACTACGTCATCACGTACAGCATTTATCCGCATCCAGTCAATTTTATGGAAACACATCTGTGGTGGGAACATGTGCATACTGTTTTTATTGGGATTTTACAATATTTGCATAGAAATGTGTTGTCAATTGGATGGAAACCTAGCTAGTGAGACTGAGTATGACAGAACATACTTACCCTGATAACCTCTAGAGGGTGCTAAAACAGAGGCTGAAAGTACACCAGACAGAGCAGACACAAGAATTTGATAGAAACTTCACAGACATTGATAAGTAATGTATGAGATTGAGAGAACCACTAAAGTTTCCTAGTGACATTCTGATGAGGACCTGATATTGTGACGGTCTGTGCTTAAACTCCACCTTGGGTCGTTGGACAAGCCTATTCGGAAATGAATCAAGTATGGGTAGCTGAGAAGGAAGAAGCTTAATCTTTCCCCAGTTGCCTCAGCAATAAAAAATCAAATTCAACTACCTCGTACCCCTGCACACTGAGTCAGTACTGGTACTCCTTGTATATACAGTGCATTCGGAAAGTATTCGGATAGGGGTTGCTCAGCTCGGACACCAATAACATAGTCAAAAAAGGGGAACTGTAGCCAACATAACCTTCACTCCAAATCAAAACTTCAAACCTACAACCTGATTTTAGACAAAATTACCTGGGCAATACCTACTACCAAACCAACACCCAGCAAAAGAAACAGAAACCTGAAAACACTATTCAACCTGAAACTGAGTGAGTAATGTTTAGTCTGATGCTACTTTTAAAGCCAAGAAGAAAAATAAATTACAATAATATATTTTTACTATAAGGACTGAATTCTAAGTTAAGGCTACCCAGCTTGCTAGGTCAGAACTTATCTGGCTGCAACTTCAATTAGTACTGAGGTGTGAAGTGAGAGGTGTCAAAGCCCTTGAGCCCAACAATGGTAGGAGAGTTTCACAGCCTCCCCCACCCAAATGCAGAGGCCTTTGAACCCCCCTCCCTCTGTGCAGTGGTCATTACTGTAAAGTGCCCTCTGGATTCATCTCTATTTTGAACTGATATGCAGCCAGGACACTTCAATTGTAAATGACCTTAATAAGAAACAATATTGTTGCTTTGATCACATCAGAAGAAATACTCCAGAAGGAATGCCTTGACGTCGCAATCTCCAAAATACAACAGCCACAGGTCAACTTTGTATGGGCATCATAAAGGACCATTCGCCAACACTGAAGAGATATAGCTAGCTAAAAACCTCCTTTTGCCTGTGAAAAAAAAATAATGGACAGAGACTTGCTAGATACGTTAGCTAGCTAGCTGGGATTTTCTAAAAGGAATCTGCCTCCCGGAAAAAATAAAAAAGTTTCTAACAAGTGGGTGTGACACCTATTCCTGTTGACTGCTGTGCTGCTGCTTGGATTCCACCTGGCGATCTGTTCACCGTCTGCCCTGGTCTGTCTCCCCTTGTCTGGTATAGGTACCCCCGCCACACTCCCCCTTCTCTCCAGAGCTTTCACTCGCCTCCAGCACACACGCGCTTACACACACACCGCAGACTTTGGACTGATCAGAATTTTAGGAAGGCAAATTAACTTGTGAAGCTTATTATGCGAGCTTACTCAGAAACACTTTAATTAACTACTATAGGCCTACTATTTATTTATTTCGTTATTTTATCTCATACTTTTATAGCCTACTGGACTCATAGAGAGCTACTCTCTCAAGTTATCTTGTTGGGGCGAGTGACTCTTTGAACTTACAACGATTAGCCCCAAGTCGTCATGTTTTTTTCTTATGCTTTATGTTATTTGCGTCATGACACCTGCGTGCTTTGTTGACTATGAACTTGCTTGTTTACCCAACCATGGGACAGAATATGTTTGTTCCCAAACACGGGACTCTGACTCTCTATTGGTTACACGGACTCTTGGCCTCCCGTCCTATTCTAACTACCTCTCTCCGGCTTTGTATTCATGTTACCTGATGAAATTGCTCTACAATATGATATTGTTGCTATCTGATGCACATTCAAATGTCATAAAAAAATCAACACTGCAGAGTTCTCCCTGTCCTCTGCCGTGCCCTGATTATATTACTGCTGATGATATCTGGAAATGTGCATATACACCCTAGCCCATCTACTGTTGCTAGCCCCAATTCTGATTTGTGCTCTGATATCTGTTTCACTGATTTCTGCTCTCGTAAAAGCCTTGGTTTTCTGCACGTTAACACTAGAAGCTTATAACATAAAATGTATCTATTGAAGGTGTGGGTTCACAGCTCCAATCCAGATGTGCTGGTCATTACTGAAACGTGGTTAAAAAAAAGAGTGTTTTGAACACTGATATTAACCTTTCTGGTAATAACCTTTTTTTGGCAAGACATATCTTCCAAAGGTGGTGGAGTGGCAATCTTTACCAAGGAACCCCTTCAGTGCTTGAATGTCTCCACAAAATCTGTCCCCAAACAATTTGATTTGCTGGTTTTAAGCATTAAACTTTCAAATAACTCTTTATTGACTGTTGCTGGGTGTTATTGTCCACCATCAGCACCGGCCTTACCTGCCCTAAGCTCTCTCCGGGCCCCTTACACTAAGTCTGAATTTGTCCTGATAGGTCACCTAAACTGGGACATGCTTAAACCACCTGACCAAGTCCTAAAGCAATGGGACTCCCTAATTCTTTCTCAGATTATTACCAATCCCACAAGGTATGACTCTGAACACCCAGAAAAGGCTACTATCCTTGATGTTATCCTCACAAAAGTCCTGATAGGTATCAGTCTGGTGTTTTCTGTAATTTTCTGACCTTAGTGATCACTGTTTTACAGCCTGTGTTTGTAATGGCTGCTCAGTGAAATGACCTGTCCTGATTTGTCATAGACGCTTGCTAAAAATGTTTAATTAGCAAGCCTTCCTTCATGACCTGGCCTCTGTAAATTGGCAAAGAATCAGCTTGATCCCATCTGTCAAAGACGCTTGGACCTTATTTTTTGATATTGTGATCTGACAGAGTTACTCCACCTCAAGAATTCCATTTGGCGAATGGCTCAGCACACGCATACTCAGACTGACTGGCTCTCGTTCAGGCAAATGAGAAATAAGTGCACTCAAGCTACCCGGAAGGCCAAAGTTAGTTACTTTAAGGAGCAGTTCTCTCTCTGTGGGTCTAACCTCAAGAAGTTCTGGAAAATGGTTAAAGACCTAGAGAATAAACCCTCCTCCTCACAGCTGCCCAAGTCCATTAATGTTGATGATGTGGTTGGTACTGACAAGGAGCACATGGCTGTGCTGTTTAATCACCACTTCATTAAGTCAGGATTCCTATTTGACTCAGCCTTACCTTATTGCCTGTCAAAAATTTCCTCATCTCCCACCCCTTCTAATGCGAGTAGCCCCGATGCTCCTCCCTCTCTTCCCCCTGCCCCACTACAAAGTCCCTCTCTTCCCCCTGCCCCACTACTGAGTGAGGTGCTAAAGGAGCTCATTAAACTTGACCCCCCAAAAAACATCTGGGTCAGATGGTTTAGGTACTATCTTCTTTAGGTTGCAGCCCCTATCATCGCCAAGTCTATCTCTGACCTTTTTAACCTGTATCTCCTCTCTGGGGAGGTTCCCATTGCTTGGAATGCAGCCACGGTGCATCCTTTATTTATAGGGGGAAATCAAGCTGATCCTAACTGTTATAGGCCAATTTATGTTTTGCCCTGTTAATCAGAAGTGTTGGAAAAACTGAAGTGGATTTGTTGATGTCTATAGTATTCTCTCTGGTTCGCAATCTGCTTTCTGCTCAGGTTATGGATGTGTCACTGCAACCTTAAAGGTCCTAACTGATGTCACCATTGCCGTTGATTCTAAGCAATGATATGCTTCTATTTTTATTGACTTTGCCAAAGCTTTTGACACGGTAGACCATTCCATTCTTGTGGGCCGGCTAAGGAGTATTGGTGTCTCTGAGGGGTCTTTGGCCCCTCAGAGACACTTAGCGCACTTCAGGTGGGTGGTTGGGTTGGTGGGAAGTGGTAGGTGGGGGGCTCTGGAGTTGAATATCCTTATAACACATCAGGAGAGAGAGAAGGGAAAGAGAGAGAGAGATAAAGGGAGAGGGAGAGTGAGCACTGAAGTGCGTTGTGATTAAGGGAACAAAGAAAATTCCAGGTTAAAGATGAGGAGTATAAATATAGCCAGGAACTGTTATTAAACCACTTACATATGGGAGTATAATTACACCTTTGCCTGGTGTTTGGAAGTTGAACGTGAAAATAGACTCTCATTTTGCAGCGTAATTTCACAGCAGCAGTCAGTGATTAGAAGTTGAGTAAAACCCCAACGTGCTTTTGGCTGCAGAGTGTAGAAACACCCAGCCTGGGTTGTGGTTACCTAGCAGAGTGGCCCGAACCCTAGCTGGGGGGGGGGGGGGGGGGGGGGGGGGGGGGTCTTGCTGGGGTCTTCCATCTAGGGTGTGGGAAAAGTATGTGAACCCTTTGGAAATACCTGGATTTATGTATAAATTAGTAGTACAATTTGATCTGATCTTCATCTAGGTCACAACAATAGACAAACACAGTCTGCTTAAACTAATAAAACACAAAAAAATTGACATTTTCATGTCTTTATTGAACACACCGTGTAAACATTCACAGTGCAGGGTGGAAAAAGTATGTGAACCCCTGGATTTAATAACTGGTTGACCGTCCTTAACCTCAACCAAACGTTTTCTGTAGTTGTGGATCAGACCTGCACAACAGTCAGGAGGATTTTTGGACCATTCCTCTTTACAATACTGTTTCAGTTCAGCAGTATTCTTGGGATGTCTGGTGTGAACTGCTCTCTTTTCGTCATGCCACAGCATCTCAATCGGGTTGAGGTCAGGACTCTGACTGGGCCACTCCAGAAGGCATATTTTCTTCTGTTGAAGCCATTCTGTTGTTGATTTACTTCTGTGTTTTGGGTCGTTGTCCTGTTGCATCACCCAACTTCTGTTGTTCTTCAATTGGCGTACAGATAGCCTTACATTCTCCTGCAAAATGTCTTGATAAACTTGGGAATTCATTTTCCGTCGATGATAGCAAGCTGCCGAAGCCCTGAGGCAGCAAAGCAGCCTCAAACCATGATGCTCCTACACCATACTTTACAGTTGGGATGAGGTTTTGATGTTGGTGTGCTGTGCCTTCTTTTCTCCACAGATAGTGTTGCGTGTTCCTTCCAAACAACGCAACTGTAGTTTCATCTGTTCACAGAATATTTTGCCAGTAGTGCTGTGGAACATACAGTTGCATTTTTGCAAACTTCAAATGTGCAGCAATGTTTATTTTGGACACCAGTGGCATCTTCCGTGGTGTCCTCCCGTGAACACCATTCTTGTTTAGTGTTTTAAGTATCGTAAACTCGTCAACAGAGATGCTAGCATGTTCCAGAGATTCTGCAAGTCTTAAACTCATTGAGCATTTTGTGCTGTGCTCTTGCAGTCATCTTTTCAGGATGGCCACTCCTAGGGAGAGTAGCAGCAGTGCTGAACTTTCTCTATTTATAGACAACTGGTCTTACCATGGACTGATGAACATCAAGGCTTTTAGAGATACTTTTGTAACCCATTCTAGCTTTATGCAAGTCAACCATTCTTAAACTTATATCTTCTGAGATCTCTTTTGTTCGAGGCATGGTTCACATCAGGCAATGATTCTTGTGAATAGCAAAGTCATATTTTGTGAGTGTTTTTTATAGGGAAAGGCAGCTCTAACCAACATCTCCAATCTTGTCTCATTGATTGGACTCCAGGTTAGCTGACTTCTGAATTAGCTTTTGGAGTCATTAGCTTAGGGGTTCACATACCTTTTCCAACTTACACTGTGAATGTTTAAGTTATGTATTCAATAAAGACAAAAAAAAATCAATAATGTGTGTGTTATTAATTTAAGCACACTATGTTTGTCAATTGTTGTGACTTAGATGAAGATCAGATCAAATGTGATGACCAATTTATGCAGAAATCCAGGTAATTCCAAAGGGTTGACATGATTTTTCTTGCCACAGTATATATATATAGGTGCCCATGATTCGACGAGCAAGTGTCCACATTCTTTTGGTCATGTACTACAGTGGGGAGAACAAGTATTTGATACACTGCCAATTTAGCAGGTTTTCCTACTTAAAAAGCATGTAGAGGTCTGTAATTTTTATCATAGGTACACTTCAACTGTGAGAGACGGAATCTAAAACAAAAATCCAGAAAATCACATTGTATGATTTTTAAGTAATTCATTTGCATTTTATTGAGTTTTTAGGTGCGTTTTGGCAAACTCTAAGCAGGCTTTCATGTGCCTTTTACTGAGGTGTGGCTTCTGTCTGGTCACTCTACCATAAAGGCCTGATTGGTGGAGGGCTGCAAAGATGGTTGTCCTTCTGGAAGGTTCTCCCATCTCTACAGAAGAACTCTGGAGTGCTGTGAGAGTGACCATCGGGTTCATGGTAACCTCCCTGACCTTTACGAATGATGGCGGCCACTGTGTTCTTGGGGACCTTCAATGCAGCAGAAATGTTTTGGTACCCTTCCCCAGATCTGTGCCTCGAAACAATCCTGTCTCGGAGCTCTAAGGACAATTCCTTCGACCTCTTGGCTTGGTTTTTGCTCTGACATGCACTGTCAACTGTGAGACCTTATATAGACAGGTGTGTGCCTTTCCAAATCATGTCCAATCAATTGAATTTACCACAGGTGGACTCCAATCAAGTTGTAGAAACATCTCAAGGATGATCAATGGAAACAGGATGCACCTGAGCTCAGTTTCTAGTCTCATAGCAAAGGGTCTGAATACTTACTTTTTTACTTTTTCTGTTTTTTATATTTAATAAACGTGCAAACATTTCCTGTTTTTGCTTTGTCATTATGTGGTATTGCGTTTAGATTGATGAGAAAAATAACATTTAATCTCTTTTAGAATAAGGCTGTTTGTTACGTAACAAAATGTGGAAAAAGTCAAGTGGATTGAATACTTTCTGAATGCACTATATTTTTTTATTTTGATACAGTGGTGGTTGGTGATATTTAAGATGGGGGAGGACTATTTTTACTTTTCATGAACATGGCCTTAATTCTATTACATTATATTGGATGACTGTCATCCCTTTTCCATTCACCCAGTTTAACGTAACAGCAATAGGTTTAGGCTACTACATGATTCTTGAATGTTCCCTATACCCATCATGATGTTGCTACATCCTAGCCTACAGTTTGCAATGTAGGTGCACAGAGGTCGAGGAAAAATGTGAAACATGAACAGACAGTGATACATTCAATGCCGCCTTGCACACTGTTGCCTGTATCTAGCTGATCTAGGGTGTAATTATTTGTCCAACAGTTGCAAACAAGAGTTTCTATTAGAAGAATTCAGGTATGTTTATCTCTGTTTTCTTTAGTTTGCTTCCGTTTAAGAAACATTTTATGACTTCCCGCATCTACTGTATGTGCTCCCCTCCTCTCACCTTTTCCCTTCAATTGGCCCGACCAACCAGTGCTCCCACACATTGGCTAACCGGGCTATCTGCATTGTGTCCCACCACCCGCCAACCCCTCTGAGGAGCCTCCAATGGTACACGAAAGCCCAAAAACAAAGTGATAATTTATGTAGGATGGGGAGTCTGTAATCAGGGCCCGCTGTCTGTAATTGGGGCCCACCCAAGACCCAAGTCACAGACAGGTCCAGCAGCTGCTGTTGAACAAAAACACACTCTCCTGTCATTATCAATCAAGGCTCTCTCCCTTTCTCTAACTCGCTCTCCTTTTCATTCATTCACCCCTGTCTCTCTCTCTCTCTCTCTCTCTCTCTCTCGCTCTCTCTACCAATTTTCCTGCAATAGGGGCTTTACTCAAAATGTTTCATCAGATAGCCTAACTCTGCTACCAGCCCACCACCATGGCACAGTAACCTAATATGTTTATCTGCTCCCCTACTCAGAGTAATTCGATTTTCTATATAATCCCTCTCCCCTCTGCTCCCCTTTCCCTCCAGATGGACCCGGTACAGAAGGCAGTGATGAACCACACCTTCGGCCCCCCCATGATGAAGACCAAACGACCCATCATCTCCTGCAACGTCTGCCAGATCCGCTTCAACTCAGAGGTAAGCTAGAAAGGCACTATCCATTCATCTATCCATCCCTCCATCCACATATTTACCAGTCCTTCTATCTTAGTATTCCACACATCCATCTATGGACTGCATCATAGCCTGACGTAATGTCAGTGATTGACTGTACTGCTGGAGCAGGTGTCAGGTCAGAACTGTGTCTGTAATTTCTAGGCTCCACTTTTAGCCTTTGGGCAGCCCTGCTTATCTTACATTTTGCTGGCACTTCCCAGAAAGGAGTTGTGAATATTATGCAACTGTGTTCTGGGGGGATAGGGAACAAGAGACCAGGGGCCTGAGATGTTGAGGTTGGATGGGGTGAGTGAGTAACTGTGGGAATGTCTTAGAGAGGAAACACACTAGAACAACGGCCGGCCGAGTGCTTCTGATCTAACGGATAGAAAACAATAGAACAGTGCATCATGGGGAGGGTCATGATAGAGGGCTTGTGAAGGGTAAGTGAGGGTGAATTACACAAAGCACATTCCAGCATATCAGTCTTGGGACAGGGCACCAACCCAAAAATAGGATGACTGAGGGAGCATAACTAAAGAATGAAGTGGTTCAATTGAAGGGGGGGTTTAAGTGTCCCCATAAATCTGCCAGCGGTGTTTACTGATACTTTCACAGTTGAAAAACAAATAAATCATAAGATATACATCCACAACAGTTCTTTGGCTCCAGGGCTGGGCTAATTAGCATGATACAACCATGGTGTGTGTGTGTGTGTGTGTGTGTGTGTGTGTGTGTGTGTGTGTGTGTGTGTGTGTGTGTGCGCGCGTGCGCGCGTGTGTGTGTGGCCCTTGTGGGATTACTCTGAGCTGTTTGTTCCATCGGCATGGAAAAGTGATTAGGATCTTGGATGGTTCTGCACACATTCCAATAGAGAGAGGGGGGTCTGACAGATGATAGGTGCTTTTGACACTGACTGCCTTCTGAAACGTACAGTCATGAAGACAGAAGCTCTCAGCTCTGTAAACAATTTAATGTGAAGTCCTCACATTATCCACTGCTCAGTTTGATTGCATGTCTTTATGTGTATTGTACTGTAACCACATATAAATGTCGCCTCCTCTTCCTTTCTATATGATCCTCTCACCTTGCTTCTGTGTGTGTATTACAACACAAACTTAAGGTAAACAGATGTGGAGATATGGTCATATCTGAGGCTGAGTCAAACGCCTGATTTTCTCTTTATATACCCCTTCCCCTTCCCCGTCCCCGTCCCCTTCCCCTTCCCCTTCCTCTTCCCCTTCCCCGTCCCCTTCCCCTTCCCCGTCCCCGTCCCCTTCCACTTCCCCTTCCCCGTCCCCTTCCCCTTCCCCTTCCCCTTCCCCTTCCCCTTCCCCGTCCCCGTCCCCTTCCCCTTCCCCTTCCCCGTCCCCTTCCCCTTCCCCGTCCCCTTCCTCTTCCCCTTCCCCTTCCCCGTCCCCGACCCCTTCCCCTTCCCCGTCCCCTTCCTCTTCCCCTTCCCCTTCCCCGTCCCCTTCCCCTTCCCCTTCCCCTTCCCCTTCCCCTTCCTCTTCCCCTTCCCCTTCCTCTTCCCCTTCCCCTTCCCCGTCCCCTTCCCCTTCCCCTTCCTCTTCCCCTTCCCCTTCCCCTTCCCCGTCCCCTTCCTCTTCCCCTTCCCCTTCCCCGTCCCCTTCCCCTTCCCCTTCCCCTTCCTCTTCCCCTTCCCCTTCCCCTTCCCCTCTCCCTTCCCCTTCCCCTTCCCCTTCCCCTTCCCCTCTCCCTTCCCCTTCCCCACACAGATGTGAACGTTTGATCACCATTAAGATGATTATTAAGTAGTAAGAACTGTTTTCCTGCCATAAACTGCATAAAGGTTATTATAGTTTTCTGTTTTTCTATTCGTTTTTTTTCTTGTTTTTTTGTTTATTTGAGTTTGTTTTGGTGTCAAAGATACCATATTTTTGTTTTTCAAATGGGTTTATTAATTATTTCAGTCAAAAGAAATTATCTATATTAATTTTGTTTTTGTTTCAGATTTATTTTACTATAATAACCTTGGACTGCATTGAGTACAACTATTTCACTGTGGGAGGCTTAAGCAATTTGGGGATCTATACAATCCATATCGCTGAAACGTTACAGATTTCGAAATAGGAATTTAAAGGTAATTTCCGATTGAGCTGACATGTGCAGAGTTTACTGTGAGTTTCGGTGATATGGATTGAATAGAGACCTTGGTTTATAATGTTCACTGTGTATATACAACATTATTGTTGTGCAATATTACATGTTTTTTGTAGTGTTTCACAATGGGTATATAGAGTACAGCCCAGGGTACATTGGTCCACAATAGCATGAGTGATGGGTATATCCCCTAAACATAAAAGTCTCTTGCTCAGGGAAATCCAGTGTTTATGGCTGCTGCTGTCACCTCTAAGCCAAACACAAGTTTGTACACACAAGCATGGCAACAAATATTGACGCATGCCAACGAATAAAGCACTAAATAGTTTTCGGGAAAGGCCGTGGGTGGTGGATGCAGAGACAGGGGCTTCTCAGACTCCATAACAGCTGCACCACTGTGGGGAGGGGCTCTTGACCTGATCCTGTGGGAGGGGAAGCGGGGGGTCTCAATGATATCTATCTACCTGCTCTAACCCCACTCCCGTGGACCTCCTCTCACATGGTCGACCTCTATGGTTGGTTAGGTGTCACTGCTCTAACCCCACTCCCGTGGACCTCCTCTCACATGGTCGACCTCTATGGTTGGTTAGGTGTCACTGCTCTAACCCCACTCCCGTGGACCTCCTCTCACATGGTCGACCTCTATGGTTGGTTAGGTGTCACTGCTCTAACCCCACTCCCGTGGACCTCCACTCACATGGTCGACCTCTATGGTTGGTTAGGTGTCACTGCCCTAACCCCACTCCCGTGGACCTCCTCTCACATGGTCGACCTCTATGGTTGGTTAGGTGTCACTGCTCTAACCCCACTCCCGTGGACCTCCTCTCACATGGTCGACCTCTATGGTTGGTTAGGTGTCACTGCTCTAACCCCACTCCCGTGGACCTCCTCTCACATGGTCGACTTCTATGGTTGGTTAGGTGTCACTGCTCTAACCCCACTCCCGTGGACCTCCTCTCACATGGTCGACCTCTATGGTTGGTTAGGTGTCACTGCTCTCAGTACCTGAGGTGCTCTTCATGCAGCACTACTGCATTTCAAAAGCATGGTTAGACACTAGATCATACTTTCTATACTTTCCTAATGCTATAAACGGTAAGACTAGTTTCCATAAATATTCAAAATAAAGTACAGTCAGCACTCTCACTTAGGGCATTTTAACATAAATCTCTTTGTATTCACACTGCCCTTGCCTTTGAATGAGGACTCAACTCTTTTGCCAGTTCACTTCAGCTATTTTGTGGACCGAGTCCTCTTTGCATTCACATTGCTATGTTTAGAAAGGAACCAAGATCTTTTTCCAACATTCCCTCAATGCACTCTGGGTTTTTACAAAGTGCAGGACAAGCCATTCCATCAGAATATGTTATCGGACAGCTAGGTCCGACTTACATGTTGTAAGCTAATAGATTGCATTATATTAAAGGTGAGACATAGTAATTGTAATCAGAAGATACTATTAACATGTAAATATTATTGGTAACAGAATAAATAGCAGAAGAATAACTGCATTTTAAATAATGCTGTAATCAAAAGAGCTAGAATTGATTTTGTACCATATGTTGTGATTCTCACCAAATTTGTCTCACACTATTCAAACCCTACAATCGAATAAACAGCTTATAAAGTTATCTTAGCCTATAGATCACATATTGCAAACAAACAATCTGAACTAAAAACTCCACACATTTTGTAATTTCTGTGCATCCTTGACAATTGATAATCAATAGGCCTAACCAAAAACAGCACCCGTTTTTTCAGCAAACCAGCACATCAGCATCTTCTCTCTATTGTGGCACCAATGTGAGGCAGGTGAAACAGTGTTGCAGTAGTCTAGTGTGTGGTGCAGGAATAATGACAAGCAAACCTGGGTAGCTTTGTGTTCACATTATCCTAAAAAAGGGAACCAGACTGCGGAATTCAAGCGAACCGAACTCAGACCTCTTGAGATGGTCTCATTTCGGTTCACTTCGGGGGCCCTTCTTTGAAGGGTCTGAGTTCCTTTGGAGTGTTCACACTGGACAAAAAATTAAGCGAACTGCACTGAGTTGACAAAAATTGGGGAACAAAGTGAAAAAACACCCTGGACTGCATTTTCTGTCAGTCAATACTGGACATAAAACTTAAGAATTTGCTAAACTAGAGTCAATTAAAGGCTGAAGCTGAACACAAACCAAAATATCTGGATTGATTAATATGCGCAATGCGGAGGCAAGCGTATCACACTGTCTGCCAACAGTAATGTAATGTACGGCCACATCGGGTAATTATGAAATTGCAATTCATTCAAAGCAGCCACCAGCCACAGAGGACAGATTAGGCTGTCAGCTTTCAGCCCCGGCTCTCTCTGCTGCAAGACTGACGTCACACGCATCTTGACTGTGCTGCATTGGCCATCGTCACCACTGCAGCACCACAAAGCTGGACACCTTTTCTCTCTCTTTTTCTCTCTCTTTTTCTCTTTTTCTCTCTCTTTTCCCTCTCTCTCTCGCTCTCTCTCTCTCTCTCCCTCTCTCTCTCTCTCTCTCTCTCTCCCCCTCTCTCTCTCTCTCTCTCTCTCTCTCTCTCTCTCTCTCTCTCCCCCCCCCCCCCCTCCTCAGGTAGCCTAGTGGTTATAGTGTTGGGCCAGGAACCGAGGATTAGGTTAAATGCAGAAGACACATTTCAGTTGAAGGCATTCAGTTGTACAACTGACTAGTTATCCCCCCTTTCCCTTTCATTCTTGTCACTCTCAGTCCCTAAAATAGACCCTACCCACTGGGTACAGGCATCAGTTCAACGTCTAGTTTTAATTTACATTCGGTTGAGTTGTCAACTAACGTGAAATCAATTTGGATTTAGGTTAAAAGTTGGGAGAAAAAAATACAAAATTCCCTTATGGTGATTACTTTTTCAAGTCCAATCAATTTTCCATGTTGATTCAATGTCAACACATTTCATTTATTGGTTGAATTGACATGGAAACAACATTGATTCAACCAGTTTTTGCCCAGTGGCTGCTTTTTTCTCCTTGTTCTGCCTCTTCATAAATCTTCATGTCTCTCCGTCTCTCTTTCTCTCTGGCGTACTTCCTGTGTCTCTGTCTCCTCTGCATTTCTCTCTGTCCCTCATCCTCCCTCTTCTCTCCCCTCCCACCCCCTCTGTCCTCCATCATGTTGCCTGTAGGCTGTATAGTAGATCTGGCTGCTAGACCAGTTCTCTCTGGTTCCTCTGCCTTTGTTGCTTTATAGATAAAACATCAAAGCCCCATCCTGCTCAGAGAGAAAAGGATTTCAGGGAAATTATCTCGTTCTCATTTTCTCTTTTAAATCTTTCCCATGCTTCTTATTCCCTCATTCATCTTAAATCCTACTTTTCATACTCTCTTTTCATAACCCTTCTCAGCCTATTCCAAACATCATGTACTATTTTATAACTATTCAGTTCTTCCCATGACTTCAATGACCCTAAATATTTCTCTTTCCTCCTTCCTTCTAGTCTCTTTCTTGACTTTCTCTGCTCTGTCCCCTCTTCATGTCTCCCTATCCGTCTCCCCTCTCTGTTGTCAACTCTGCTCTGTTGTAATTGATAGCTGACCTTCATTGATCCCACAAGACCCAAACACTGGGTCAGGAACAGAGCTTCAGAAGCAAAGCTTTCCCTCAGAGAGGACCATCAAAGAGAGCAAAGGAGAGAGAGAGAATGCAAGAGAGATAAGGGGTTTATAATCTGAAAGAGAGCGGCAATGATGGAGAAAGTGGAGAGAGAGTTTTCTCTCTGTCTGTCTCTTTAGAGCACATAGCTGTTGCTGAGTGCCGTCTTTACAACCCTCCATCTCTAATCTGTGGGTTTTGGGGAGCGGGAGCCTAAATAAGACCTTCCGAGGACTTGGCTTACACATGAAGGGCTATATGTGCATCTCTGTCATCGCCAATCAGGACTGGGGCTCTATGTATACCCCTGTCATCAGTAAATACTGCCTGGGGCTTAGGGAGGCATCCCTGACATGTCCCAGCAGCTCTCTAGCCTTGTTGATAACACCCCCCCCCCCCCCTCAGTGCCTCCAAGACCCAGCTCTCTTTATAGCCTTGTAGCTGTCTACACCCCCTCTAAAATGAAATAAAATCAAATGTGTCAGCCAGATAGCCACTCACAAAGTATCGACTACCGATCGTTGTTCATGGTGCTGAAATTGCGACATGTCTACGTGGCTGCATGCCTATCGAATCAATGTGTTTTTTTTGTAGTGCCAGGGCCTGTATGGCTTTGCTTTAGCTAATGGATACATGTTTATTGGTAGGAATAATTGGTCTTAATTTTCTCATGTTAAGCCTAACATTTCATGGTGATAATAATGTAATTACAGATTGCAGATTGTAACATTTATTTCCGATGCAACAGCATACTAATCAGCTACCAATTTTTTTAAATATACAACTGTCCTGTATAGGCTACCTGAACCTGAATGACATGTTGTTACGGTTTTCTTCGGGCGAAGGAGAGTCGGACCACAATGCAGCGTGGTTGATTCGATACATCTTTAATAAGATGAAACATGAACAATACAAAAACAATAACCGTACCGTGAAAACCTATACAGCCTATCTGGTGACAACAAACACAGAGACAGGAACAATCACCCACGAAACACTCAAAGAATATGGCTGCCTAAATATGGCTCCCAATCAGAGACAACGATAATCACCTGCCTCTAATTGAGAACCAATTCAGACAGCCATAGACTTACCTAGAAAACCCCACTAAGCCACAATCCCAATACCTACTAAAACCCCAAGACAAAACACACCACATAAATAAACCCATGTCACACCCTGGCCTGACCAAAATAATAAAGAAAACACAAAATACTACGACCAGGGCGTGACAGAACCCCCTCCCCCCTAAGGTGCGGACTCCCGGACGCACATCAAAAACAATAGGGAGGGTCCGGGTGGGCGTCTGTCCATGGTGGCGGCTCCGGCGCGGGACGCAGACCCCACTCCATCAATGTCTTAGTCCCTCCTCCTCGCGTCCTAGGATTGTCCACCCTCGCCGCCGACCATGGCCCAGTAGTCCTCACCCAGAATCCACCTGGACTGAGGGGCAGCTCGGGACTGAGGGACAGCTCGGGGCTGAGGGGCAGCTCGGGACTGAGGCAGCTCGGGACTGAGGGGTAGCTCGGGACTGAGGGGTAGCTCGGGACTGAGGGGTAGCTCGGGACTGAGGGGTAGCTCGGGACTGAGGGGAAGCTCGGGACTGAGGGGAAGCTCAGCACTGAGGGGAAGCTCAGCACTGAGGGGAAGCCCAGCACTGAGAGGAAGCTCAGCACTGAGAGGAAGCTCAGGCAGGTAGTTGGATCCGGCAGATCCTGGCTGGCTGGCGGTTCTGGCAGATCCTGGCTGACTGGCGGATCTGGAAGAGTCTGGTTGACTGGCAGATCTGGAAGAGTCTGGCTGACTGGCAGATCTGGAAGAGTCTGGCTGACTGGCAGATCTGGAAGAGTCTGGCTGACTGGCAGATCTGGAAGAGTCTGGCTGACTGGCGGATCCTGGCAGACTGACGGATCTGGCTGCTCCACGCTGACTGGCGGCTCTGGCTGCTCCATGCAGACTGACAGCTCTGGCTGCTCCATGCAGACTGACAGCTCTGGCTGCTCCATGCAGACTGGCAGCTCTGGCTGATCCATGCAGACTGGCAGCTCTGGCTGATCCATGCAGATTGGCAGCTCTGGCTGCTCCATGCAGACTGGCAGCTCTGGCTGCTCCATGCAGACTGGCAGCTCTGGCTGCTCCATGCAGACTGGCAGCTCTGGCTGCGCTGAACAGGCAGGAGACTCCGGCAGCGCTGGAGAGGAGAAAGGCTCTAACAGCGCTAAACAGGCGGGAGACTCCGACAGCGCTGGAGAGGAGGAAGGCTCTGACTGCGCTGAACAGGTGGGATACTCCGGCAGCGCTGTAGAGGAGGAAGGCTCTGGCAGCGCTAGATAAGCGGGAGACTCCGGCAGCACTGGAGAGGAGAAAGGCTCAGGCAGCGCTGAACAGGCGAGAGACTCCGGCAGTGCTGGAGAGGAGGAAGGCTCCAACTGTGCTGAACAGGCGGGAGACTCCGGCAGCGCTGGAGAGGAGAAAGGCTCTGGCAGCGCTGAACAGGCGAGGCGCACTGAAGGCCTGGTGCGTGGTGCTGGCACTGGTGGTACTGGGCCGAGAACACGCACAGGAAGCCTGGTGCGGGGAGCTGCCACCGGAGGACTGGTGTGTGGAGGTGGCACAGGATGGACCGGACCGTGAAGGCGTACTGGAGAGCTTGAGAGCAGGGCTGGCACAGGACGTGTAAGGCTAGGGAGGTGCACAGGAGGCCTAGTGCGTGAGGCTGGCACAATCTTCACCAGCCGACTAACACGCACCTCAGGACGAGTATGGAGCGCTGACCCAGGTGCCATCAAATCCCCGACACGCTCCGTCGGGCGTATATCGTACCTAAAGCACCAACCTAGCAACTCCCTCATATCTCTCTCCTCCAATTTCCCCATTAACTCCTTCACAGTCTCTGCTTCGCTCACCTCCAACTCCGGCTCTGGTTCTGGTCTCCTTCTTGGCTCCTCACGATAAACAGGGGGAGTTGGCTCAGGTCTGAACCCTGACTCTGCCACACTCTCCCTGAGCCCCCCCCCCCCCAATAAATTTTTGGGGCTGACTCTCGGGCCTCCTTCCGCGCTGCCGTGCTTGCTTCGCAAACTCCATTCTCCGATGACCTTCCGCACACTGCTCCATCGAATCCCAGGCGGGCTCCGGCACTCTCCCTGGGTCGACCGCCCACCTGTCTATTTCTTCCCAAGTTGTATATTCCAAACTTTGCAGCTCCTGCTGCCGCTGCCTGTCACCACGCCGCTTGGTCCTGTTGTGGTGGGTGATTCTGTTACGGTTTTCTTCGGGCGAAGGAGAGTCGGACCACAATGCAGCGTGGTTGATTCGATACATCTTTAATAAAGATGAAACACGAACAATACAAAAACAATAAATGTACCGTGAAAACCTATACAGCCTATCTGGTGACAACAAACACAGAGACAGGAACAATCACCCACGGAACACTCAGGCACCGTGGGTGATTGTTCCTGTCTCTGTGTTTGCACCAGATAGGGCTGTTTTGGGTTTTCAAGTTTCTTGTTTTGTTAGTTTGTTCATGTGTAGAGTCTTTATTAAAGAACCATGAATAGAAACCACGCTGCATTTTGGGCTGCCTCTCCTTCACCGCAAGAAAACCGTTACAGTAAGAGGCATCACTACAGTCCCTTGTTCGAATCCAGGCTGTATCACATCCGGCTGTGATTGGGAGTCCCATAGAGTGGCGCACAATTGGCCCGGGGTAGGTCGTCATTATAAATAAGAAATTGTTCTTAACTGATTTGACTAGTTAAATAAATATATTTTTTAATTAAATGAGCTGTCCTCACGCTCTCTCCCAGTCTATTAATTACAAATAATACAATCAGTCCACCCTCAAAACACTAGCTTACTAGGGATTGTTTCATTATGCAGTGTACTATCTATAGCAGGTATTCCCAAATGCGCAATGCCGTCGGGGGTACGCCAAATAAAAATGTTCAAACATTTATATATACAGTATATTTAAAGGTGCTATACATTTGGGTGAGTTTTTTTTCTCACCTGAGTAGCCTCATTTCACTGCCAAAAATAAGATTAAACCATCTAGTGTTCAGCGAAATAACAACACAATGTCAAATACAGGTAGCCTAGTCAAATAATTAACATCCAGTCACATTAATGTGGCTCATGTTGGTATCTGTACTGATGGTGCAAAAGCCATGACAGGGAGACATAGTGGAGTGGTAACGCGCGTGCAAGCAGCTGCTCCCAAAGCCACTTGGGTACACTGCAGCATCCACCGAGAGGCTCTTGCTGCCAAGGGAATGTCTGACAGCTTGAAAGACGTTTTGGACACTACAGTGAAAATGGTTAACTTTGTTAAAGCAAGGCCCCTGAACTCTCGTGTATTTTTTGCACTGTGCAATGATATGGGCAGCGACCATGTAACGCTTTTACAACATACAGAAGGAAGCGTGCTGGTTATCAAGGGGCAAAGTATTGACACTTTCTTTTGAATTGAGAGAAGAGCTTAACATTTTCTTTACTGACCATCATTTTCACTTCAAATCAAAGTTTATTTGTCACGTGCGCTGAATATAACAGGTGCAGACCTTACAGTGAAATGCTTACTTACAAGCTCTAACCAATAAAAACAGTAAAAAGACAGTGAAAAACAGTAGCGAGGCTATAAAAGTAGTGAGGCTACATACAGACACTGGTTAGTCAGGCTGATTGAGGTAGTATGTATATGTAGATATGGTTAAAGTGCAGATAGCCTGGTTAGCCCGAGCACTGGTTGGTTGGGCCAATTGAGGTAGTATGTACATATGTACATGAATGTATAGTTAAAGTGACTGTGCATATATGATAAACAGAGAGTAGCAGCAGCGTAAAACGAGGGGTTGGGGGACACACACAATGCAAATAGTCCGGGTAGCGATTTGATTACCTGTTCAGGAGTCTTATGGCTTGGGGGTAAAAACTGTTGAGAAGCCTTTTTGTCCTAGACTTGGCACTCCGGTACCGCTTGCCATGTGGTAGTAAAGAGAACAGTCTATGACTGGGGTGGCTGGTGTCTTTGACAATTTTTAGGGCCTTCCTCTGACACCGCCTGGTGTAGAGGTCCTGGATGGCAGGCAGCTTAGCCCCAGTGATGTACTGGGCCGTATGCACTACCCTCTGCAGTGCCTTGCGGTCGGAGGCCAAGCAATTGCCGTACCGGGCAGTGATGCAACCAGTCAGGATGCTCTCGATGTTGCAGCTGTAGAACCTATTGAGGATCTCAGGACCCATGTCAAATCTTTTTAGTTTCCTGAGGGGGAATAGGCTTTGTTGTGCCCTCTTCACGACTGTTTTGGTATGTTTGGACCATTCTAGTTTGTTGTTGATGTGGACACCAAGGAACTTGAAGCTCTCAACCTGCTCCACTACAGCCCCATCGATGAGAATGGGGGCGTGCTCGGTCCTCCTTTTCCTGTAGTCCACAATAATCTCATTAGTCTTGGTTACATTGAGGGATAGGTTGTTATTCTGGCACCACCCGGCCAGGTCTCTGACCTCCTCCCTATAGGCTGTCTCGTCGTTGTCGGTAATCAGGCCTACCATTGTTGTGTCGTCAGCAAACATAATGATGGTGTTGGAGTCGTGCCTGGCTGTGCAGTCGTGGGTGAACAGGGAGTACAGGATGGGACTGAGCACGCACCTCTGGGGGGCTCCAGCGTTGAGGATCAGCGTGGCAGGTGTGTTGCTACCTACCCTCACCACCTGGGGGCGGCCCGTCAGGAGGTCCAGTATCCAGTTGCAGAGGGAGGTGTTTAGTCCCAGGATCCTTAGCTAAGTGATGAGCTTTGAGGGTACTATGGTGTTGAACGCTGAGCTGTAGTCAATGAATAGCATTCTCATATAAGTGTTCCTTTTGTCCAGGTGGGAAAGGGAAGTGTGGAGTGCAATAGAAATTGCATAATCTGTGGATCTGTTTGGGCGGTATGCAAATTGGTGTTGATGTGAACCATGACCAGCCTTTCAAACACTTTATGGCTATGGACGTGAGTGCTACGGGTCTGTAGTCATTTAGGCAGGTTGCCTTTGTGTTCTTGGGCACAGGGACTATGGTGGTCTGCTTGAAACATGTTTGTATTACAGACTCAATCAGGGACATGTTGAAAATGTCAGTGAAGACACCTGCCAGTTGGTCAGCACATGCCCAGAGCACACATCCTGGTGATCCGTCTGGCCCGCAGCCTTGTGAATGATGACCTGTTTAAAAGTCTTACTCAAGACGGCAATGGAGAGCGTGATCACACAGTCGTCCGGAACAGCTGATGCTCTCATGCATGCCTCATTGTTGCTTGCCTCGAAGCGAGCATAGAAGTGATTTAGCTTGTCTAGTAGGCTCGTGTCACTGGGCAGCTCGCGGTTGTGCTTCCCTTTGTAGTCTGTAATAGTTTGCAAGTCTTGCCATATAAGACGAGCGCCGGAGCCGGTGTAGTATGATTCAATCTTAGCCCTGTATTGACGATTTGCCTGTTTGATGGTTCGTCGCAAGGCATAGCAGGATTTCTTGTAAGCTTCCGGGTTAGAGTCCTGCACCTTGAAAGGTGCGGGACTCTGCCATTTAGCTCAGTGTGAATGTTGCCTGTAATCCATGGCTTCTGGTTGGGGTATGTACATACAGTCACTGTGGGGACGACGTCCTTGATGCACTTATTGATAAAACCAGTGACATGTGGTGTACTCCTCAATGCCATCGGAAGAATCCCGGAACATGTTCCAGTCTGTGATAGTAAAACAGTCAGACCGCTTGCATGATGTCGAGTTTCTCACACAACAGGCCTATCTGGGTGATGTTTTTTCTCGCCTGAATGATCTGGATCTAGGATTACAGGGACTCTCCGCAACTATATTCAATGTGCGGGACATAATTCAGGCTATGATTAAGAAGTTGGAGCTTTTCTCTGTCTGTATTAACAAGGACAAAACACAGGTCTTTCCATCATTGTATGATTTTTTTGTGTGCAAATGAACTCAAGCTTACGGACAATGTCAAATGTGATATAGCGAAGCACCTGAGTGAGTTGGGTGCACAATTACGCAGGTACTTCCCGAAACGGATGACACAAACAACTGGATTCCTTATCCCTTTCATGCCTTGCCTCCAGTCTACTTACCGATATCTAAACAAGAGAGCTTCATCGAAATTGCAACAAGTCCGTCTGTGAACATTTTATTTAATCAGAATCCAATGCCAGATTTCTGGATTGGGCTGCGCTCAGAGTTTCCTGCCTTGGCAAATCGTGCTGTTAAGACACTGATGCCCTTTGCAACAACGTACCTATGTGAGAGTGGATTCTCGACCCTCACTAGCATGAAAACTAAATCCAGGCACAGACTGTGAGTGGAAAAGGATTTAAGACTGAAACGCTCTCCAATACAACCCAACATTGCAGATCTATGTGCATCCTTTCAAGCACACCCTTCTCATTAACCTGTGGTGAGTTGTTCACAATTTTCAATGAACAAATAAGGTTTTATATGTAAGATGGTAAAATAAATAAATTATTGAGTATTATTACATTATTATTTGTGCCCTGGTCCTATAAGAGCTCTTTGTCACTTCCCACGAGCCGGGTTGTGACAAAAACTCACACTTATTCTTATGTTTAATAAATATATCGTATAGTGTGTGTGTGTGTGGCAGACTTACAATGATGGCAAACAACAACATTTGAGAGTGTGCTGACCCTGGTGCTAGAGGGGGTCCGCAGCTGGAGGTTGAATGTTTGAAGGGGTACGGGACTATAAAAAGTTTGGGAACCACTGATCTATAGCAATATACCGTATTTAGCTGCTTTTTATAAACGTGAGGATATAAGTACTAGTCGGTTTGAGGATAAATTCAGCCACTATTTATTGCATAAATCAGCAGGTTTTGTTTGGCTAATTGCCTACACAAAATATTTGAGGTAAATTAAATGAAACCAAATTAAATCCAACTTGAGAGACTCCCCTTATCTCCTGAAGTCTTCCTGAAGTCCTCCTGTGCAAATGTTTTCACCACAACCTGTAGGTTCACCCAGTCAACATTTCCCTGTGGGGCCCAGATGTTGCTGCCCAAGCTGCTTTCTTAAGACTTCTTCGGGATCAGTGTCCCTTCCACGGGAACATTAACAAGAACATTTCACAGGACATAGACATATCTGATATTGGCAGAAAGTTTAAATTCTTGTTAATCTAACTGCACATTCCAATTTACAGTAGCTATTACAGTGAAATAATTCCATGCTATTGTTTGAGGAGAGTGCACAATTTTGAACAGGAAAAGTTATTAATAAACAAATTAGGTACATTTGGGCAGTCTTAATACAACATTTTGAACAGAAATACAATGGTTCATTGAATCAGTCTAAAACTGCGGACATACACTACTGCCAACTAGTGGCCAAAATCTAAACTGAACCTGGGCTGGAATAATACATTATTGCCTTTCTCTTGCATTTCAAAGATGATGGTACAAAACAAATACAAAATAACTTTTTTCTTTCTTTGTATTATTTTTTAAAGGATCTATTGTGTTATATTATCCTACATTCCTTTCACATTTCCACAAACTTCAAAGTGTTTCCTTTCAAATGGTATCAAGAAAATGCATATCCTTGCTTCCGGGCCTGAGCTACAGGCAGTTAGATTTGGGTATGTCATTTTAGGCGAACATTGAAAAAAAGGGGTGTATCCTTAAGAGGATGACAAAAGCATGGTTTTCTTTCAAATTAAAAAGTGTATTTATAGCACATCAAATGCACTGCAGGTACTCCAATTAAAGGGATAGTTCAACCAAATTACACATTGGTTCCCTTACCGTGTAAGCTGCCTTTTGACAAGGTATGACAGCAATCTATGCTTTGATTTTATTTATCTGGCCACTGTTTCCAAATGCTAACTTTTAAGAATTTGTAGCACAAATTCAATGCAAGTCAATGATAAAAACATTAGTATTTATCTTGTTTCATGTCCAAATCATCCTAAATCAATAATACAATTCCCCCCAAAAAAATCAAGATAGAGCACATTCAGTACAGCAGTGTTTCCTGGTCCTGGGGACCCAACGGGGTGCACTTTTTAGTTTTTGCCTTAACACACACACTTATTCAACAAAACAACTCATCATCAAGCCTTTTAATTAAAAATGGTACTGGATGACCAATGCGTTGTTCTTGAGAAATCAAATCATGCGTCTGGTTGCTTCGTCTATAGTTTAATAATTTGCACAATCACACTTTTTGCTCTGTACTGAATGTGCTCTCTTAAAAATGGGACTACTAACATGTAAGGTTTTTGGGATTGTATTAACAGAGAACTAATAAACAAAATGCTAAAAGAGAGTTTGAGTAAAATATCCCTTTAATATTACCTACCACCAGGGTTGGGGTCAATTACTTTTTAATTCAATCAATTTCGAAAGTAAACTGATATTCAAATTCATGATATTTTTTTTTATGTCATTGCCTCCTATGAGATTAAATTGGAACATCAGTTTACTTCCTGAATTGAAACGGAATTGACCCCAACCCTGCCTACCACTCCATTCAGGAAAGCGGTGTCGAGTAACTTATGCTCGATCGCCTCCATGTTCTGGATGTATTCATAGGGAAATCAGCCCCCTAGGGATGTGCTGCTGTCACTGTGTTACCATCTCGCTACCACATTAGGGTGCTCAGCATTGCGCCATGTATACATTGGGTCTCGTTCATGTTCTTGAGTATGGTCACTACCCTTGAGATTCTCTCTGGAATCTTTCGTCAAGTTCCTCCTTCGACTCCCTGACGGTATCTGGCTCATTCCTCGGCTCCCCCGACACCCCCGTGTGCCCCCCCCCAAAATAAATTTGTGCTGTTTTTTGTGCTTTCCTTGTGGCCGCGAACCCCGGCGTCATCGCTGTCCTCCCTTCTCTCCTTGCGTCTGCTTCCATGGCAGGCTTTCATGTCCTACCAAGATTTCCTCCCAAGTCCAGTATATTTTCTCCTCGATCTCCTCCCAAGCCAAGGATGCCATCAGAACATCATTAGACAGGAACAGCTCAAGGACAGAACTACATACATTTGACAAGATAATCCATCCACTTGACAGGTATGGCATATCAAAAAACTGATTAAACAGCATGATCATTACACAGGTGCACCTTGTGCTGGGGACAATGAAAGGCCACTCTAAAATGTGCAATTTTGTCACACAACACAATGCCACAGATGTCTCAAGTTTTGAGGGAGCGTAAAATTGACATGCTGACTGCAGGAATGTCCAGAGAATTTAATGTTAATTTCTCTACCATAAGACGCCTGCAAAGTCGTTTTAGAGAATTTGACAGTACGTCCAACCGGCCTCACAACCGCAGACCATGTGTAACCATGCCAGCCCAAGACCTCCACATCCAGCTTCTTCACCGGCGGGATGCCGGAAACCAGCCACCCAGACAAGCTGATGAAACTGAGGAGTATTTCTGTCTGTAATAAAGCCCTTCTGTGGGGAAAATCTCATTCTGATTGGCTGGGCCTGGTTCCCCAGTGGGTGTGCCTGGCTCCAAAGTGGGTGGGCCTATGCCTACCCAGGCCCACCCATGACTGCACCCCTGCCCAGTCATGTGACGTCCATAGATTAGGGCCTAATGAATTTATTTCAATTGACTGATTTCCTTATATGAACTGAAACTCAGTAAAATTGTTTATATTTTATATTTATATTTCTTTTCAGTATACATTGCCATATGCATAACAGATACATATATCTACAGTGCATTCGGAAAGTATTCAGACCCATTCACTTTTTCCACATTTTGTTACTTTCAGCCGTATTCTACAATTGATTAAAGAAATGTTGTTCCTGATCAATACACACACAATATCCCATAATGACAAAGCAAAAACACTATTTTTTTTCGCAAATGTATTACAAAAAACAAACAGAAATACCTTATTTACATAAGCATTCAGACCCTTTGCTATGAGACTCGGGATTGAGCTCTGGTGCACCCCGTTTCCATTGATCATCCTTGAGATGTTTCTACAACTTGATTGGAATCCACCTGAAGTAAATTAAATTGATTGGACATGATTTGGAAAGGCACACACCTGTCTGTATAAGGCCCACAATTGACCGTGCATGTCAGAGCAAAAACCAAGCCATGAGGTTGAAGGAATTGTCCGTAGATCTCCGAGACAGGATTTTGTCAAGGCACAGATCTGGGGAAGGTCGCCGAGAACACAGTGGCCTCCATCATTCTTAAATGAAAAAAGTTTGGAACCACCAAGACTCTTCCTTAGAGCTAGCCGCTCTGCCAAACAGAGAATGGCCTTGGTCAGGGAGGTGACCAAGAACCCGATGGTCACTCTGACAGAGCTCCAGAGTTCCTCTGTGGAGATGGGAGAACCTTCCCAGATGGACAACCATCCCTGCCGCACTCCACCATTCAGGCCTTTTCCAGATGGAAGCCACTCCTCAGTAGAAGGCACATGAGAGCCCGCTTGGAGTTTGCCAAAAGGCATCTAAAGACTCTCAGACCATGAGAAACAAGATTCTCTGGTCTGATGAAACTAAGATTGAAGTATTTTGCATGAATGCCAAGCGTCAAGTCTGGAGCCATGGCCACCTGGCACCATCCTACGGTGAAGCATGGTGGTGGCTGCATCATGTTTTGGGGATGTTTATCAGAGGCAGGGACTGGGAGACTAGTCAGGGTCGAGGCAAAGACGGAGCAAAGTACAAAGGGAGATCCTTGTGGAAAACCTCCTCCAGAGCACCCAGGACCTCAGATTTGGGCGAAGATTCACCTTCCAACAGGACAACAACCCTAAGCACACAGCCAAGACAACGCAGGAGTGGCTTTGGGACAAGTCTCTGAATGTCCTTGAATGACCCAGGCAGAGCTCGGACTGGAACCTGATCGAACATCTCTGGAGAAACCTAAAAATAGCTGTGCAGCAACACTCCCTATCCAACCTGCCAGAGCTTGAGAGGATCTGCAGAGAAGAATGGTTAGAAACTTCCCAAATACAGTTGTGCAAAGCTTGTAGCATCATACCCAAGAAGAGTCAATGCTATAATCGCTGCCAAAGCTGCTTCAACAAAGTACTGAGTAAAGGGTCCAAATACTCATGTAAATGTATTATTTCCATACTACATTTAGTAAATGTTGCTTTGTCATTATGGGGTATTGTGTGTAGATTGATGAGGGACATTTAAAATATATATATATTTTAGAATAAGGCTGTAATGTGGAAAAAGTCAAGGGGTCTGAATACTTTCCGAAGGCACTGTATATTTTGGGTTCTGATGGGTTTTGACAGTTGAACTAAGCTTGAGGCATTTATAAGTTACATTGTTCTAGAATCAATGGTTACATATGCTTAATGTATAACTCAAAAAATGAGCAACTGTAGATTGCCCCTTCATAACATTCTAATCTAACATGTTGATTGTACATTTGTTTTATAGAACATTGAAATAGTTCTCACATTGACGACAAACTACAGAGAGTGTGTGCTGCTCAGCTGCTGTGTGCTGTGCTATTTTGTTTTGAGGGAGGACAGTTATAAAAACTTCAGCTCTAATGACAGCGACAGGCAGAGCAGACATTGGGGATATCAGTGATAAAGGAATGGCAGATAAAGGCATAATTGATCTGCTGAACTGCTGAAGAGTGCTTTAGCCAGGCAGCCAGCCAGCCAGCCACAGGGACAGGAAGGTACAGAGTAGGGACAGGCAGGTACGGAGCAGGGACAGCACAGGGCTTATGTGACAGCCTAAAGCCATCTATTGAGAGATGTCCAGTCAACACTGTGGCTAGAGTTCACTCCACTGACATCACTGGGTCTCAATAAATAAGCCTGTGGATGACAGATATTGTACTAAACAGTAAAATAGGGCTTAGGACACAACCACAGTGTGAAAATGACAGCAAGGGTGTGAGTGGTGTCCCATAGCCATGCTAAGGCTGCTATTGGGGTGAGCGAATTATGTCACCTGTTACAGATTGGGTATCATTTGTTCCCCAATATACACAGATATCAGATTAGCATTTTGCTCAGGTATTTGGCCTCAGTATCAGAGAGGCAAGTTCAAGCTTCTCAGCTACAGTATATGAATTTGCTATGAAGTGTATGAACATTAGTACCTACTGTATGTGGATTATGATGTGAAATATCATGCCATCTCCTCCCCCTTGTTCTATTCTCAGAGCCAGGCAGAGGCCCACTATAAGGGGAACCGGCACGCTCGGAGGGTAAAGGGCATCGAGACCTCCAAGACTCGCCCCAAGGAGGGTGACAAGCCGGCCGCTCCCCCCACTCCACCAGGCCCCTCACCATCCAGCCCAGACCCTGACACCAGCAAACAGGGTGCGTGTGCTCTATATCGCACACGCATGCACATGTGTGCACGTGTGTGCGTTTGTATGTTTGTGTGTGCGTGTGTATATGTGTCTGTCTGTCTGTCTGTCTGTCTGTCTGTGTGTTAACCCACACAGAGACATAACCGAAATACACACACAGCTGTTTAGTCAGAAGTCTGGCGTGAAACAGAATAGAGTGTTACAGGTGGATGCTAAGAGACGCTTCTGTCATAAATGACAAGGATCAGGTTCCCAGGTATCATTCCTTCAAATAGCAGGCCAGATGACCCTGTGCTACACACAGTGGTTAACCTAGAGTAACATTAAAAGTACTGTGCTGTACTACTGACCTTCTTTTCACTCTCTCCAACTTGAATAACCTGACATGACCCATGTGTCTCCCCCTACCCTGACTCACTCCAGATGGGGGAGACAGATGTGGGGCCCCCTGGGGCAGAGTTTTGACCCAGTAGGGTCAGACAAACTACTATACTGGTGCTGCAGGAGCAGGACCACCATTATCGTCCTCGTCATATTATTATCTGGTGTGATCTACATAATATGGTTGAAAACATTTACTATTACTATCTGTTCTGTTCACAGGTGATTCCCAGCCCCACCCACATTCAAACAGCTCACCCATGACACCCAGCCCCATGTCTGTGCCAGACATCCCGGACACCCCCATGCAGTTCCCTGTGTGCCCACTCCTGCCCCCTCTGAGTACGCCCATGTCTACCACCTCCACCCCCTCCCCGGCCCTTGGTCCCCCCCAGGTGGACACCCCCATGGTGGGCCCCCATGACACAGCGTCCCCAGCCCCCAGCCCCTCTTCAGGGGAGTCTGAGGAGGACAAAGCCAAGAAGATGCTCTACTGCTCACTGTGCAAAGTGGCCGTCAACTCCCTCTCTCAGCTAGAGGCGCACAATAAAGGTAAGGCTCATTCCATCAAGAGAACTGATAACGCAATGTGTAATAAAGTGTTGTCATTGAGAGTTCTGGCCTAGATAGATATTGCCATCTCGGAGGGAAAACTGTTTCCTATTGTGAAACAGATTATCCCGACAGTATTCCTGTAGGAAATTCTATATTTTCAGCAAGCTCAAATTTAGTCACACAAAGTGATACTTGAGCATTTACAAACACAACATTTTATGTGTCTTCTAAACACCCTGATCTCTGAAATTGCCTCATAAAACTGCCAGCTTACCAGAATATGGCTGTTATGTTTAAGAATGAACAGTTCATAAAACTTTATGTATACAGAGTCAAATAACTAGTTACACATGTAGTCATTTGGGCTTTCCCTATGTTATGTAAACACACTGGGGAGATTCCACATTTGTAGAAGTGTGAGCCCAGCTAACAATTCTAGGGAGAGAAAACATTTTTATAATGTTACCCGTAATGTTCACTTGGTAGAGCACGGTGCTTGCAATGCCAGGGTTGTGGGTTTGATTCCCAAGTGGGATCAGTATGAAATGTATGCACTCACTACTGTAAGTCGCTCTGGATAAGAGCGTATGTAAAAATGTAATTTTCCCTTAGTGTTTGAGTGTCCAGTTCTCTGTTAGTTAGACCATTCTAGCATTCTGAAAACATTTATAGCATGTTTTGGTGAACAAAGTCAAGCAGAACGTATCTAGAACATAGTTAAAAGGTTATCAGATTATACAATATTAATGTTATAGACCTGTTTCATGGGAATGTTTCAAGAACATTCCTATTTCCAGTTTTCTTAGGGTTGGGAGAATATTCCATCAATGTCACATCAAACATGCACAGGGGCCCAGGTTTGCAGGGCAGACAGAAGTTGGCTTCACCTTCTTTTCTTTCGCATGTCACACTTCTGCCGCATGGAGGCAACTGTGGGGGTGAACAACTCCTTGCGTGTCACAGGGTCATACAGGAGGTCAGCTTTTTCTTTGCCTGTTAAGCTGGACAAGTCAAGTGCCCTTTCTCCCACCACCACTAGGCCCCTGGCGCGACCACAGCCTCGGATGGCATCACGTGAGGCCCGTAGGTTTAGATCCATAATCATGCATAGTACTGTATCTCATCCCAACCGTCCTGATTCAGGGTCCCCAATCCTCCAGTAACTTTGCCTGGTAAGCCAACAATAAAGTGGTCATGTTAAGTGCTGTGATTGATAAGGCCGAGGCTTTGTACTTCCTATGGAAAAGGCAGAAAAACATTCAGTCCAGGGAGGGAAGTGCCCGTACTGCTAGCAGCGCCTCGTGTGGGGTGGAGATGGTCAGCCAGTGATGGCTCCACCATGAGAAGGTTGCAAAACCCAGATTCTTCCAGATTGTCATTGCTCAGGAAGCCCCTAGCCAGGATATTGCTGGTAAGGGGCTTATCCCATTATCTCTCTGAGGCCATTTGTGACTGCGGGAATGAGCTGCTTAGAGGGGGATATGCTGGATGGGAGTCTTTTCCCATCATATAAGCCCCACAAAGGAGCTTGCCCGTCTATATCAAGTCTGGCCACGGCTCGCTTGCAAACGTTGGGGAGGCCATACTCCAAAAGGAATTAATCAGCTCCCCCATCTTGGGGGCGGAATCTTGGGGGGGGGGGGGGGGCCTGTTCATCTCCGTCTCAAAGTCGAGGAGACCCATGAAATGAATCCCAATGTCGTCCTCGTTATCCCCTAGTTCATATTCCCTCAACGCTTAGTCGTCAGTCAGACAGTGAGGGGAGGGAATCGAGGCTATCCATAACCTCGCCCCAGCTGGGGTCAGTAGTGGGGGTTGAGCCGCTTGTTGTAAAAACAACATGTAAACTCTGGCCTTTAGTTAGGCGTTAGCTAGCTAGTAGAGACTAAAGCTAGCTGGGATGTGTGGGAACACTACAGCCGTGAGGATAGTGGTGTGTTAGCTAGCTAGCAGCTACACCTGCTAAGGCAAGCTGTAGCTAGCCCCGTGTGGCAGTTAAGACTTTGGGTAGGTGTTTCTAGTTAATACCAACAAGTAAGTGAAGGTTTGAACTAGATGAGAGAAAAGTGATAGCAATAGTACTGTGTTGCAGGTTGTAATGCTGGTGTGGTTGGCAGCCCTTTTAGCAAGCTAGCCAGGTTAGCTTAAGCGTTGGGACGAGAGCTAGCCCTTTGTTAGGGTGGTTAGCTTGCTTTGCAGCTAGTTAGCCAGGTTAGCTTAAGCCTTGTGGCGGGAACAAGCCCTTTGTGTGGTTAGCTAGCTTTGCAACTAGTTAGCCAATTTAGCAAAAAGCTTACAGTGTGTGCTAACTTAGGCAGCCGAAGCCTTGCGACGAGGGCTAACCGAGCCTCGATAACTAGCCATGTGGAGCTAGCTAGGCGGAATTCTACTCGAAACGAAAACCTTTCGGTCGGTACTCAACTATCAACAGGAGCTGAAGTTTTACGTTTGGCAATGTAAACTTCACGTTCTGAGAACATTAAGTAGGAAACCAAGAATTTAGTCAAGCTGAAGAGAGCTTATTGTGACTGCAATCACTTCCGCAAGGAAGAGTGGCGAGAATGACCAGTTGGTGGGCGGTGGCTCCCTTTATGGAGGAGAGGGGCTCATCTCATTCACCACTTGACCTGTCTGTCTCCAACAGATGGTGTGTGATTGGTTAATTTGAGCCTGTTGACAGGCCCAGGCATATCCCAAAGTGAGACATCAAAACTAGTTTTTAAAATATAACCATGTTCTGGTGATGGGCGTATACTCTATATATACAGAAGTATGTGGACACCCCTTCAAATTAGTGGATTCAGCTATTTCAGCCATACCCGTTGCTGACAGGTGTATAACATCGAGCATGCAGTCTGACTAACGTTGGCAGTAGAATGACTTGTACTGAAGTGCTCAGTGACTTTCAATGTGGCACCATCATAGGATGCCACCTTTCCAACAAGTCAGTTCATAAAATGTCTGCCCTGCTAGAGCTGCCCCGGACAACTGTAAGTGCTGTTATTGTGAAGTGGAAAAGGCTAGGAGCAACAACGGCTCAGCCGTAAAGTGGTAGACCACACAAGCTCATAGAACGGGACAGCCGAGCACTGAACTGTGTAACGAGTAAAAATCACCTGTCCTCGGTTGTAACACTCACTATCAGCTTCCAAACTGCCTCTGGAAACAACGTCAGCACAATAACTGTATGTCGGGAGCTTCATGAAATGGGTTTCCTTGGCCGAGCAGCCACACACAAGCCTAAGATCACCATGCGCAATGCCAAGTGTCGGCTGGAGTGGTATAAAGCTTGCCACAATTGGACTCTGGAGCAGTGGAAACGTGTTCTCTGGAGTGATGAATCACACTTCACCATCTGGCAATCCGACGGACAAATCTGGGTTTGGCGGATGCCAGGAGAACGCTACCTGCCCCAATGCATAGTGCCAACTGTAAAGTTTGGCGGAGGAGAAATAATGGTCTAGGGCTGTTTTTTATGTTTCGGGCTAGGCCCCTTAGTTTGAGTGAAGGGAAATCTTAATGCTACATCATACAATGACATGACATTCTAGACGAATCTGTGCTTCCAACTTTGGGGAAACAGTTTGAGGAAGGCCCTTTCCTGTTTCAGCATGACAATGCCTCTGTGCACAAAGTGAGGTCCATACAGAAATGGTTTGTCGAGATTGGTGTGGTAGAACTTGACTAGCCTGCATAGAGCCCTGATCTCAACCCCATTGAACACCTTTGGGATGAATTGGAACGCTGACTATGAGCCAGGCCTAATCGCCCAACATCAGTGCCCGACCGCACTAATGCTTTTGTGTCTGAATGGATTTAAGTCCCGCCGCAATCTTCCAACATCTAGTGGAAAGCCTTCCCAGAAGAGTGAAGGCTGTTATAGCAGCAAAGGGGGACCAACTCCATATTAATGCCCATGATTTTGGAATGAGATGTTCGACGAGCAGGTGTCCACATTCTTTTGGTCTTGTCATGTACATCAGGAAATAAACAGTATAGCAGGGGGGAGGATGAAGAGAGAAAAGGAGAGTAGAATTGGGTGAGAATAAGTATTTAACTGGACTGAGAAAGAAGAGGTGTTCATTTTTTTAAAGAGACAAAAGGGGGTGAACAGGGACTGAATGTGAAATGACAGTGAACAATAGAAATGGGGGGAATGGTTTTGTGCTCCATGACCAGATAGCATAGAGGAGGATATTGGCTACCAAAACTGCTGAATAATCCTGAACATTTTGGGCTGTGTCACTACAGCTCTCTAGTGGCGAGTCAATGCCACCACACTTTCTGACTCAATATACTTTGGCCTTATTATGGCCAATTACAATGTGATCTTGTTCACTGCAAATAACCTGGGAACTAGGTTAATTACAATGATAGCCACAAACAAACGATGGTTTAGGGAACATACAAGTACAAATATGCGACCTTAAAAAGAACACACAAAAAATAACTAAATTCTCACCTGGCTGCTGGGTGACCTAGTGCGGCTGAACGCTCCTGTCCTTTGTCGGCAGGTGTGAAATCTCATTTTTGGCCTGAATAGTTCAAAGGTCAGGGTAGCTTATTCCATATTACAATCATTCAGTCCCCTAATTTCTTAATAGTACAAAAAATACATAAAATATCAACGTTTTGATATTAACAAGAACATCATGAAATGTGAGCCTGAATTAGACTACTCTCCGATGGCATCTATAGGATATTAACTTACAAAATGTACAAACAAAGCACTCTCTCCATGGGTGACAGGTACCAAACACAAAACCATCCTGGAGGCAAGGAGTGGGCTGGGCCCCATCAAGGCGTACCCTCGGCTGGGCCCTAACCCCAGCCCTGAGCAGGCAGGGGGGCTGCCCTCGGACCCCAACACTCAGGAACGCACCTTCCACTGTGAGATCTGCAACGTGAGGGTGAATTCTGAGCTGCAGCTCAAACAGGTGAGTGAGTGACCACCATGACCACTGCTCCAGAGTGAAGTTTCCCCTAGGTACAGATCTAGGATCAGCTGCCCCTCCCCAAATCCAAACCTTAACAATTAGTGGAGAAAATGCTAAACTGACTACAGTTCAGCATCTAGAGGCAACTTTACACCTATACTTTTCATCTTCTCTTGTTCTCCAGCATATATCCAGTCGAAGGCATCGGGATGGAGTCGCTGGGAAGCCAAATCCCCTCCTCAGCCGGCACAAGAAGCGCACAGACTTTGTGGTAATGATCCAACTCTTTTTGTAGGCTATAGCAATACTTTTAATGCCTTTAATCATTAATTCATAATTAAGTAATTTAGCTCTGGATTGCCAAATAGACAGCATACCCTTTCTCTGCCTCTTCTTTCTCATTTCTCATTCTGACCTTTACACTGTTTCTCTCTCTGGATCTCACAGTCTTCTTTGACCTTCTCTAAGGACCTTCCAAAAACTCTGGGCCATGGACTGTTTCCCAACCCCCTGGCTGTTGCTGCGGCGATGGCAGCCGCTGCCTCCTCAAATCAGCTGGCTCAGCTGCGTGCCCCTGGTCCTATTTCTCACCCTCAGAACTACCACCCCCACCACCACCTCATACAGAGCACACTACAGGGCACGCACCTCAGCCTCCTACGGCCCGCCCCTGGGCCTATGCGCACCACCCATGGGCCAATCCTCTTCTCCCCTTATTGACGGTGGTGGGACGGGGGCCAATCAGGAAGAAGCACACTGTGAAGTAAACAGGGAAAACCATTGATAGATAATCATCAGATGTTAAAACTGAAACATTTGACGGAGGAAAGACTATGCCTGTCCCTCTCCACCTTTCTTCATTCGACAACTTCCAAAGCAAAGAATTGACGGCTTGCAGTCGTTTTAAAGAGGAAGGATGCATGACAGACTCAGATGGACTTTCTGTACATGCTCTCCCTCCTTCAATCCTCCTCCCACATTTAGTTGACTCTGAGATACGTATAGCAAAAAAAATGTATAGGTCAAACTATACAAACTATGGCTGACTCAGTAAACTGAGCTCTGTTCTGTTTCCTGTTTCCAGCACATCTCTGTAGTTTTGGTTCAGTGCTCACCCACCCAAAGCCATCTGCTATATAAGTCCATAATATAAATAAAAAGCACACTAGGTTAGACACAGTAGCTGCCTCTGCTCTTAGTAATGTTTCATAATTCATAGTACAGTAGAACCAATAGTGCATTACTGCAAACCCCTGTTGTGGTGTTCAATAACCAAACCCCTGTTGGGGTGTTCAATAACCAAACCCCTGTTGGGGTGTTCAATAATCAAAGTGCAGTACCTACCTACCCCACTCTGTAGTTCCAGGTTCTAGATTAGGTGCCTGCTCTGCAGATCAAGGCACAAGGCACTGTATGTTTCCAGGTACTAGATATATGTTCTAGTGTTGTGGATGATAGATGTTAGTCTATATATCCTCTGTTGTCAGATCAGGTGAGAGAGAGAGAAAGAAAGAAGGCTTCTAAACCCCACTGTGATTCAATGGAGAAATGTGTAGTGAATGCATCAAGATTGAGGGAAATGTTTTTAAGAAATCACAATAAGAAATTTGAATAATGAATGCAGTTAAAATGGACTTAAACCATTTAACTGTTGTTTTCCTAGCAGACCTCCACTTTCAGTCTTATTGTCAGAAGACAGAGGGAACGGGAAAGTGGGACATTGTTATGTGCCTGAATCAAATCACATTCAATTTTATTTGTCACATGCGCCGAATACAACTTGTGTAGACTTTACCGTGAAATGCTTGCGTACGAGCCCTTCCCAACAATGCAGAGTTTCAAAATAAAATAGTAACAAAAGAAGAAGAAAAATTCACAATAATTAATACAGTAAGTACCAGATCAATATGCAGAGGTACGAGGTATTTGAGGTAGATACAGTGCATTCAGAAAGCATTCAGACCCCATCACTTATTCCACATGTTGTTACGTTACAGCCTTATTCTAAAATTCATAAAATAAAACATAAAATACTCCATAATGACAAAGCAATTTTTTTTTTTTAATGAAATTTCAATTGTATTACAAATAAAAAACAAATGCCTTATTTACAGTTGAAGTCAAAAGTTTACATACACCTTATCCAAATACATTTAAACTCAGTTTTTCACAATTCCTGATATTTAATCCTAGTAAATATTCCCCGCCTTAGGTCAGTTAGGACCACCACCTTATTTTAAGAATGTGAAATGTCAGAATAATAGTAGAGAGAATTATTTATTTCAACTTTTATTTCTTTCATCACATCCTCAGTGGGTCAGAAGTTTACATACACTCAATTAGTATTTGGTAGCACTGCCTTTAAATTGTTTAACTTGGGTCAATTTTTCAGGTAGCCTTCCACAAGCTTCCCACAATAAGTTGGCTGAATTCTGGCCCATTCCTCCTGACAGAGTTGGTGTAACTAAGACAGGTTTGTAGGCCTCCTTGCTCGCACACACTTTTTCAGTTCTGCCCACAAATGTTTCATAGGATGAGGTCAGGGCTTTGTGATGGCCACTCCAATACCATGACTTTGTTGTCCTTAAGCCATTTTGCCAAAACTTTGGAAGTATGCTTGGGGTCATTGTCCATTTGGAAGACTAATTTGTGACCAAGTTTTAACTTCCTGACTGATGTCTTGAGATGTTGCTTCAATATATCCACATAATTTTACCTCCTCATGATGCCATCTATTTTGTGAAGTCCACCAGTCCCTCCTGCAGCAAAGCACCCCCACAACATAATGCTGCCACCCCCGTAATTCACGGTTGGGATGGTGTTCTTCGGGTTGCAAGCTCCTCCTTTTCCCTCCAAACATAACGATGGTCATTATGGCCAAATTGTTCTATTTTGGTTTCATCAGACCAGAGGACATTTCTCTAAAGAGTACGATCTTTGTCCCCTTGTGCAGCTGCAAACCGTAGTCTGTCTTTTTTTATAGCGGTTTTGAAGCAGTGGCTTCTTCCTTGCTGAGCGGCCTTTCAGGTTATGTCGATGTAGGACTCATTTTTCAAGCTGTTTAAAGGCACAGTCAACTTAGTTTACAGTCGTGGCCAAAAGTTTTGAGAATGACACAAACATTCATTTCCACAAAGTTTGCTGCGTCAGTGTCTTTAGATATTTTTGTCAGATGTTACTATTTCATAAGTGTCAAAGGCTTTTATTGACAATTACATGAAGTTGATGCAAATAGTCAATATTTTCAGTGTTGACCCTTCTTTTTCAAGACCTCTGCAATCAGCACGGGCATGCTGTCAATTAACTTCTAGGCCATATCCTGGCTGATGGCAGCCCATTCTTGCATAATCAATGCTTGGAGTTTGTCAGAATTGGTGGGTTTTTGTTTGTCCACCCGCCTCTTGAAGATTGACCACAAGTTCTCAATGGGATTAAGGTCTGGGGAGTTTCCTGGCCATGGACCCAAAATATCAATGTTTTGTTCCACGAGCCACTTAGTTATCACTTTTGCCTTATGGCAAGGTGCTCTATCATGCTAGAAAAGGCATTGTTCGTCACCAAACTGTTACTGGATGGTTGGGAGAAGTTGCTCTCGGAGGATGTGTTGGTACCATTCTTTATTCATGACTGTGTTCTTAGGCAAAATTGTGAGTAAGCCCACTCCCTTGGCTGAGAAGCAATCCCACACATGAATGGTCTCAGGATGCTTTACTGTTGGCATGACACAGGACTGATGGTAGCGCTCACCTTGTCTTCTCCAGACAAGCTTTTTTCTGGATGCCCCAAACAATCGGAAAGGGGATTCATCAGAGAAAATTACTTTACCCCAGTTCTCAGCAGTCCAATCCCTGTACCTTTTGCAGAATATCAGTCTGTCCCTGATGTTTTTCCTGGAGAGAAGTGGCTTTTTTGTTGCCCTTCTTGACACCAGGCCATCCTCCAAAAATCTTCGCCTCACTGTGCGTGCAGATGCACTCACACCTGCTTGCTGCCATTCCTGAGCAAGCTCTGTACTGGTGGTGCCCCGATCCCGCAGCTGAATCATCTTTAGGAGACGGTCCTGGCGCTTGGTGGACTTTCTTGGGCACCCTGAAGCCTTCTTCACAACAATTGAATCGCTCTCCTTGAAGTTCTTGATTATCCAATAAATGGTTGATTTAGGTGCAATCTTACTGGCAGCAATATCCTTGCCTGTGAAGCCCTTTTTGTGCAAAGCAATGATGACGGCACGTGTTTCCTTGCAGGTAACCATGGTTGACAGAGGAAGAACAATGATTCATAGCACCACCCTCCTTTTGAAGCTTCCAGTCTGTTATTCAAACTCAATCAGCATGACAGAGTGATCTCCAGCCCTGTCCTCGTCAACACTCACACCTGTGTTAACGAGATAATCACTGACATGTTGTCAGCTGGTCCTTTTGTGGCAGGGCTGAAATGCAGTGGAAATGTTTTTGGGGGATTCAGTTCATTTGCATAGACACCTGTCTATATAAGGTCCTACAGTTGACAGTGCATGTCAGAGCAAAAATCAAGCCACGAGGTTGAAGGAATTGTCCGTAGAGCGCCGAGACAGGATTATGTCAAGGCACCTATCTGGGGAAGGGTAACAAAACATTTACGCAGCATTGAAGGTCTCCAACAACACAGTGGCTTCCATCATTCTTAAATGGAAAAAGTTTGGAACCACCAAGACTCTTCCTAGAGCTGGCCGCCCCAGGCGCATGCACGCTGGCACTGTCGCCATGTGTAAGGTGTTTCCTCCGACGCATTGGTGTGGCTGGCTTCCAGGTTAAGCGGGCATTGTGTCAATAGGCAGTACGGCTTGGTTGGGTCGTGTTTCGGAGGACGCATGGCTCTCGACCTTCGCCTCTCCCGTATCCGTACGGGAGTTGCAGAGATGAGACAAGACTGTAACTACCAATTGGATACCATGAAATTGGGGAGAAAAAAAGGGGTAAAAGTAAAAAAATATATATATTTTAAAAAGATTTTAAAAAGAACTGGCCGCCAGGTCAAACTGAGCAATCTGGCGGAAAAGGTCCTTGGTCAAGGAGGTAAGATTCTCTGGTCTGATGAATCCAACTCTTTGGCCTGAATACCAAGCGTCACGTCTGGAAAAAACCTACGGTGAAGCAAGGTGGTGGCAGCATCATGCTGTGAGGATGTTTTTCAGCAGCAGGGACTGTCAGGATTGAGGGAAAGACGAATGGAGAAAAGTACAGAGAGATCCTTGATGAAAACCTGCTCCAGAGCACCCAGGACCTCAAACTAGTGCAAAGGTTCACCTTTGAACAAGACATTGACCCTAAGCACACAGCCAAGACAGTGCAGGAGTGGCTTCGGGACAAGTCTCTGAATGTCCTTGAATGGCCCAGCCAGAGCCCGGAATTGAACTCGATCAAACATCTCTGGAGAGACCTGAAAATAGCTGTGCAGCAATGCTCCCCATTCAACCTGACAGAGCTTGAGAGGATCTGCAGAGAAGAATGGGAGAAACCCCCCAAATACAGGTGTGCCAATTCTGTAGCGACATACCCAAGACTCAAGGCTGTAATCGCTGCCAAAGGTGTTTCAACAAGGTACTGAATAAAAGGTCTGAATACTTATGTAAATGTGATATTTCCTGGGGGGGGGGGGGGGGGGGGGGGGGTTAAAAGCCTGTTTTTGATTTGACATTATTGGGTATTGTGTGCAGGAAAAAAAACTATTTAATCCGTCTTGAGAATAAGCCTGTAACCTAACAAACTGTGGAAAAAGCCAAGGGGTCTGAATACTTTCCGAATGCACTGTATGTACATGAAGGCAGGCTATAGTGACTAGGCATGAGGATAGATAATAGTAAGAGTAAAATAAAGAACAGAGTATCAGCAGCAAATTATGAGTGTAAAACTTTGTGAGTGTGCGCGTGTATGTGTGTTTGTGCTGTGTGTATGTAGTGTATGCGAATGTATGTGAGTCCCTCTTAAGAGACTGGCCAATTTGGAACTGTTACAAGGAGTCAATTGGTTCGTTTGAGCATTCCTCCAGTTTCTGCCCTTATCTTATTCATTTGTATGGCTGTGTGTGTCTTTCTGTGATTGTGCATGTGTATATTCTGGATATAGATAGAGACCGATCAAGGACATTAGGCCTCAATGGTGACCACTTTCATTCAAACTGGAAGCGACATAACGAGACTGCTAATTTCTGAACCTTTACCGGAAACTTTAGGATGACTGCACAGTCCCAACACAGTGTGGTATGTGTGTCTTAAATTCATTGTTTCTACACTGTGAACAACAGGGGAAGCCTTAGAGATATCTGATGGCGGCAGGCTCTTCCACTGAGAACACAATGGAAGTGGGATTTCCCTTCCCGGGATGCTTCCTGACCTCCAATATTCTGTCAGCTGAGTGTGGCGTGAGTGAGAGAGAGAGAGACACTAATGGAAGATGTTTTGAAGTTAAAAATGATGTCAAAGGGGTTACAGTTAACAGAGGGGAAATGAATAAGGACCATGAACCCGTGTCTGTTTTTCTCTCATATGCTTATCACAAGCAGCGATGTGATGTATAGTAGTATAATATGCAATATTAGCTCCAGAGTATTGCAATTAATGATATATTTTCACTTTAAGAGGAGACTGTTGTCCTGCTCTGCCTCATGTGTCCGTATTCCGCACCTAACCTCACCCTAACCCATACAAATGAGCAGGCTTGGGTTGGAGCCTGGTGTCACTGTAAAGTCACCAAACTGTTTCTCATACAGTATAAGAAGGGTAAAGGACTGGGAAATTGTAGCAATACTTACAGCACTCCTGCTAAAGACTTGTTTATTGCAATAAATAAATGATATGTGTATAAATATATTAAATGTTATTTAGGAGAACTGTATTGAATCATTACTGTAAATGTAGACTGTTTTATCGATGTGAGCAAAAGAGCTTCCTTATTGTAAAAAAAAACGTTGTGTAGATGAATAAATTATTACAAAATGACTGGGGTGGTGATGCTGTACAGTATGTTCATAGAAATGCTATTGTATACTGATTGTTAAGTTATTATGTCTGACCAGGGCAGAGTGAGCTTTGACTCCAAATGAATTTGAACAAAAAAATAGATATATAGAAGCAAACTGACACAGAGATTCTGTGCTGTGAAAACTCGGAACGGACCATAATTGAGTAACAGATGTGTCATGGAACAGAAAACACACTGCTATGCAGCACGTATGATGTCACTGGGGTTTACCAATGATACGATTAGAGGAAGCTCAAGAGTTTAAAGAGAGAAGGAACCAGTTGAGTGACAGACAAACTATGAAAAGACTGTGTGACAGAGAAACAGAACATCCACGACACATAGAAGAACCAAAGAACAAGATCATGCACAGAGAGACAAAGACTCCATGACAAACTTCAGAACTGAGGTGAGAAATAAACTTCAGGATCAGTAACCACCCAAGTTTTATTCTGTTATTTCTGGTGATACTCTGTTTGATTGTAATAGTCCTGTGTTAAGAACACTACCTGTGGGAGTTAATGCTCTACGTTTCAGAGCAACTTCTGTAATGTGAGTTAATGATTCACCAATTTAACTACTATAAATTGAAATGTACTTTCCTGTACTCTAGTATACAGTTGACATCTAACAGAACTGTCTGACATGTACATTTCCAGTATGGTTTAAACTGTTCATTTCAAGGAATGAAAATGTATGGTTATTGGTCAAAGGCAGCACAATATAATATTAAGTCTGCTGTACAATCCTAGTGTTAGATGAAAAAAACCCTGGTAAAAACAGGTTGAAGCCCAAAAGGGCTTATATGAAAACCACACCACAAAGTACAAATAATGCAGCAACCAGGGTCCATTGAAACCGAGGGGGCATTTGACCCCTCAATTTGATCTATTTGTAGAATACAAATATATAAGATATGTTTTTTTTTTTTACACATCATTCATTCAAAGGTATTGCTTCTGTTCGCAACAGTAGAAAGATATTTTTGGTCACATTTACGACAATGGGGTAGCATACAGTACACTTGTAGTCTTCGAGCACTTAATGCATGTTGAATTGGTTTGAAAGACGTGCTGCAGCATATCTACTTCGTGCCTTATTGGGCAAGAGGAAGAATAAAGAATTGTATTTTTGACTGTGATCTGATATGAACAGAAAGTCAAATGACATAAATTAATTTACTGGAAACACAGAGCTGCAGAAACAACAAAAACAGCCGCCAAAGTCTAGGTTGGTTCTAAAACATGACATCATGGAACATATGACAGAGAACAATAATGGGTCGCCAACTGATTTCAACAAGCTGACAGTTTTTTTTGCCAAAGGGGAAATGGTCTAGAAGTTTAGCCCAGAAACCTGCACCTGTAGCATCCCTCTCTGACATCCCCGACTCATCTAACAACCTGCTGTTATTTGACTGACAGCTGATTTTGGAATTTACATTCTTTCTCTGTGTATGTATAAATGACGTGATGCATTTTTACATAATTTATATCATTGTGTTTCCAATACAATTTCCCCCTGGGGAACAATAAAGTTGATCTTATCACTCTCCTCCCAGGATGCTGAAGAACATCACAGGTGACATGGGGAATGGCTCCTTCTCCTGCCACCACTTCTCGTTTGAGGCCTTCCTCTGCTTTGGCGTGCTGTGGAATTCGGCTGTGACCATAGTTGGGACGGTGGGGAACGTGATGACCATTCTGTCCGGCTGCGGACTCGTTTCAACTCGCTGATCGTGAACCTGGGCCTGGCGGACCTACTGTACTGCACCCTGCTGCAGCCTGCCTGTGTTGACTCCTACCTACACCTCCGCTGGAGGGGCGGCGTCTTCGGCCTCCTCCTCTTCCTCTCCAACTCCATCTCCATCATCACACTGTATCTGATCAAGGCAAGCCGCTACCTGCTGGTGGCGAGGCGGTAAGTCTTTGAGTGGGTGTTCGCTAGGTGGGGCCTTGCCCTCCTCCTGCCCTCCACCTGGGCTTTGGCCCATTTACGTATTTCTTCCCTGCAGGTGTGCACCTGCAGTTTCCACCGAACCAGGGGGCGCCCTTACGCCACCGTGCTGCTCTTCTAATACTTATTCATCGGCCTGGGCTGCGTGGTGCTTTTATTCCTGCTCATCTACAGGCGGGTCAGGGTGGCAGCAAGGGCACCGGTCAGCTACTGACTCAGCTGACGCTTATCACGAAGGAAGCCAACCTCATCAGAACCAGGGATGGAGAGGGGCAGTGGCGTCGGGAGCGGGGTGGCCACCTCCCAGAGCTGTGAGTTGAACAGCCAGGGGGAACTACCCCAATACAAGGGTGGAGAGGTGAAGGGGAACCCTGGGAAAGCCCAGTCCTCCCACTCCACCTGGGGGTCTGCTTTAACTTCACATTCAACTCACCTAGCAGGGGGACAGGAGCCCCCCCTGCCCTTAGCCCTGCGCTCCACTTTGCTGCTCCTGCCCCTATCACTGCCCCCTCCTCCTCCACCACCTCTTCAGGGGACAATGGTGAGTTATCTTCCAGTGTTTCGTATGCTGTTTTGTCTGCTAAACATTGCTGATACGCAGAACCGCACCCTCCAACCCGCACCCGCCTGACTCAGCACCTGTAATAACCCTGTGCTCTACACTGTCTTGAACAGCCAGTTTGGACAGACCTACCAGGCCCTACTGGCCAGGGCCACCACACCCCTCACACACTTCTGGAATCATTGACCTTTATTACATTTTGGTAGTTTAGGAGGGGCTCTTATTCAGAGGGATTAATGTTGCATTCAAGAAAACTGGGAACTCAATGTCAAATCATGACGACAGTAATCTTCAGGTCCGGAAGTCAGAGCTCTAGAAAGAGGCCCGGAGCTCCCGACTTGGAATTCCGAGTTGGATGACTGTTCAAAAATATTTTTCCCAGTCGTCTTGAACGCACTGAAGTCGGAAGTCTGAGATTTCTGAGTTCCGAGTTATTTTGAAAGCGGCATTATAGTGCATTCGACTAAGCTGAGTAAGACAACCATAACGTAATTATCAAAGCACTTCAAATAGGGAAAACACTCTTCTCCCCCATTGGTCTTGATAGAGCTACTTCCTCCTCTATAAATTCCTCTCCTCCTTCCGGAATGTCACATTTACTGTCAGCTTGCAAGGGCAAAATCAGCCATTCTGTGATTTCTTCTGGAAAGGGTTCAACGATTTTAGGCTAAGATTTTGCTCACAAGGCTTCTTTTTTTCCAGTTACAAACACCAACGTACACTTACTGTAAGGCCTTAGTTCTAATAGAATAAATGGCTTTCAAAGCTCAAAGTTCACCTCTATCATGTACTGTAGTCATACAATATGATCAAAACGCATAAGGCCATATATTTCTTTCAGCAGGAAGCCAGAAGCCACCAACGGGGAGATATCACTGTATCAAGACCTGGGGGTGTTAATTATGCAAAGAACTACATTCTCCTCTACATCTTGTTTATTTGTGTCATTGTCTCTTGGTCTGTTTATAATAAAACAAATCTGTACTTTCATTACTTCTAGTACCTTTCTTTCACTGGACACATAGGACATTCCCCTTTTACACATGGGAAAATTCTGCCCACCATAAATCAGAACTTCTGGAATGTCCCTTTTTTCAAGTTACAAAATACATGTCCTTAAGGGATGTTGGAAGTCATAATGTCCTCAATGATATTATTAAATAGGTCTCCACCTCCTGGTAATTCAGAATATATTTATATATTTTTAATCATAGCACACCATGCAGTCATATTGGTATAGATGTGGCAGGATGTCATATTCTATGAGTATTACTGAATTACAGTTTTTTGGAAGATTCTCTAACACAGAGCAACTTACTGTATAAAAAAACAGTTTGATTGGTTTCTCCTTCGGCAGCTTGTCTCATCCTAGCCTACTATTATGGTTACTATCACAATAGATATTTGTCACTGTGACGACTGAACAAACTGATACCAAACTCAAGGAGATTTGTTTGGGTAAAAAATGTTTAGCCAGGTTGTATAGTCAGTTTATTTTAACCCATTTATCATCACAGATATGTCATTATCTGCAGACTATTCTGTAAAACAAGAAATACAAATGATAGATGCCATTCCCAATACATGTTAATCTTTCCTCACTGTATTCCGGAGTTGTGAATCCTGAACGAACAGTAAAGTTTGCAATATCCCTGCTGCGGCTTGTATAAAATAACAGGCTTTCTGTGGTTATTTCACTTCAAGATAATTCCCTGACCTGTAAATAGTGGTACATAACAAGTCACTCATTAATGATCACATTCTGCAGCCCATGCTGTGCCCGACAACACTGTACACCCACAGCATATAGATTGACTTATCCCTCTATCATAAATAAGGTAAGTGGTCACCAGAAATGCTACACTCTAAAAGCAATCAGAAACCATAAAAATGATGATTCATGTGGTACAGTCTGAAATGGCCTAAAATGAAACCGACTGGACCCAAGACTTGGATCTCACTCAGTCACTCATCTTCTCCAGCTCTTTGGAGTAGCGCCTTAAAATGTGTCCCTCCATACCTTCCTGGGGTTGGATGCTGGTTGATAATGTATCATTCACACCTAATAGAATTCTTAACTCTGTCAGACACAAGTAATGTACCATGTAATATAAAGTCACGTTTTCTCACATCAATGTATAATACAATGCTTTTGGGCTTTTCTACCTAGTAAGCAGACATGCAATGTCTCAGTTTTTAGTTGTTTTTGCTCAACCAGACCTTTTATCCAGTGTCAAATATGGTATTTGGACACAAACATTGAGATTATTATTAAAAGACAAAACAGAGAAGAGAGGAAGAAGTGCAAAAGTTTCATTACCTTTTCAAAACACTAAATGAGCTTCTTTTTTTAAAGCTACAGCTGTGTGAAGGCATAGCAAATATTATAAAAATGGGATTCACATATTTTTTCCTTGTCAGAAATCAGTCATTTCACAACAGTGCAAAAAAAAAAATCTTGCTAGATCTCTCAATGTAATATATACACACATATTTTCACATAGAAAAATTGTATTATGCTATACCTGATGGGCACAGATGGTCCATGCAGCATTTCTAATTTTACAGATGCAGGGTGAAAGTAGCCTATATTTGTAGACTATAGAATTAACAATGTAACCAAGTTATGGTCTAATGTGCATCCTCAGAGTTTGGTTAAATATGGATGGCTGTTGTCTTTGAGTTGTGGGTAAGTGCTTCCACAGTAGCAAGTCATATAGTTTGGTTAGACATTGTATTGTTGTGAGTGTGGTCATTCACAGGGCTGCAGAGGGGCAGTGAAGGGGAGTCCGGGTAGAGCCCCCTCAAGGAAGGTTGTGTCGTCAGAAAGGAAGTCAACGCAATCATACATGTCGGGGTCATTGAGGAACTCCTGGAGGGTGGGATTCAGGTCCTCATCGGGATCTACCATGACAGAGAACATGGGGTCAGGACTCAGGGGCAGCTCTGGGGGAAGAGGGTCCCCAATTAGGCCCGAGGGAGGGAAGGTGGAGGGCTCTGTTGTAAGAAGTAATTTAAAATCAGTTATTTATTCTAGTTACAATCGAGACTCAACGGTTTCATTTGGAAAACAGCATTCTGCACCCCACTGAGGAAGCAGACATGTATTAGGTGAAAAACACAGAATGGAATATCATTATTAGTGATACAAAACAGCCAGTTGTGGTTAGTTAAAACATACAGTCCACAGACATTAAGATGCATCTTGAGCATATGGTAGTCCCTCCAGGATTTCAGTTTTTTTGTGGTAATTGCAGGGTAAAATGCTTGAGTTTGCTGTGGCAATTCTGACATTTTGCATAGCAATATGCAATAGCCTTTTTTTGCGAAAATGCGTAAAAAAAAAAACATGTTGACGTGTGGCTTGATTGAATTATATGAGGTAAATGTGCACGGATTGGTTGAAATTGCAAGCCCTCTGTGCTGCGGTGATGGTCAGTTTTATGCAACAATATTGTGATGATTTGACTGGTTTTATGCTGAAATAGTGCAGTGATTGGTCAAATTTGTAAGCACTCGCATAACAGGCAGGGAATTGTAGATTTTTCAAAAGAAATTGCAACTGCAGAATCCTGGAATCTTGGAGGGACTGGTATGGTGAACAGAGGAAGAGAAAGGGTATAAATGGAGTCTGTGTAAAACACCTACCCTGCTCACTAGTTAACATTCCCTACAGAGAATGGCACATGCAGAACAATGAGACAATTGGGGTGGGGGGTGTTAAGGAAAACAGTAAACCAAAAGAAACCAAGCTGATTGAGGTGCCCTCCCTTCTATGGTTTAGCAGTCAGTAGGGAGACTTAAGGACCCCTACTTTGAATTGATCGGCTAAAGACAGAAACTTAAGGAGGGCAGATAAAGCTCAAAAGCATGCTATTGTGTTTAGGAGCAGATTGCTGACTTCTGATGAGAAAAAGGGTCAGACGACACTTAAAGGGATTTGGTTGATTGGTGGTTTACTGGGAGGCTTGGCGACTCACCGAAGGCCTCTCCACCCAGACCATATCTTGGGTTCATTGTGGAAGGCGAAGGCTCAGGGCCAGTGTCAGAATACATAGGTGACTTAGCCTCCAGTGTGTTCCTACAGTAACCAATGATAAATAGCCATTACACACAACCAGTTCCTGAGGTGACCAATGAGAGACTGGGATTACACTACAATTTTGATGGAGCCAGAGTATTTTCATATGAGCTTTCATTTACGAAATGGCCTCTATTCGGAAAGAACAGGTGGAGTGGGGGGTAAGGGAGGCTCATGTAGGGATTTTCAGGTGAATTACAATCCACATGTTAAGGCTGGATAAATGAAATGTTAAAAAGACTAACTCAAAAATACTCACTCTTTAGATACGAAAACCAACTTAGTTTTGATGTACTTAATGTATTCACTATCCGCTGAAAAGACAAAGGTATATTATTTAGATTAATAGCAATCAACTCAACTTGCAAAAAGGATGTCAAATTCTTCGTAAACAAACTATAAAATGCATCCAGAATCCAAACTTTCATTGCACCACAAGATTCTTCTGGTATAGTCACCTCCACTCTTCTTTGTGTAGTACTTCCCGAAGGCCTCCACTTTGGGCGTGTCAGGGTAGAGGAAGAGGAGCGGGTTTTCCGGGACGTTCTCCTCCTCCAGGATCTGGAAGTTTCTGATGATCTCATGAAAGGGGATCTGGCCAAGGTCCACTTTGGTGAAGGGCTGCACCGAGCGCACATCAGGCTCACCTGGAGAGGGAGGACAATGACAAGGATAAAAGATTAGATAAAGGTAGTAGAGAATGTGTGGAAGAGGGGCAGGGAGGGCAATATAGGGGGACAGATATGAGGGTGAATTTCTCCTCCTTGGAAGCACTAACGTCAATCAATTCATCGGATGCTACAATATAAAAGGCGTCACTGTGTGTAGTACAAGACATCCTTAATGGGACTTAGAAATCTTGCAAAAATAATTGCCCAGCTTCTTGGAAGGTCTCTGTCCCATGCCATATGATCCTGCCGTCTCACCGGTGGGGGAGTAGTCCACCCAGGAGAAGGTGATGCCTCCATCTCTGATGCTCTCACTGAAGCGCAGGAGGAACGTACCCCTCTGTTTCTTCTTCAGGAGGGTCTTCTCTTTGCCTTTACTCACAAAACCCATGATAGAACTGCAGAGTAAAAACACATACAGAGAAAACAAACCAGACCTTTAATAAGTTGTTATTAATCAAAGGACATCCATAAACAATTTCTCAAATAATGATTTTGCGAAATAACGGGCCAGCCTATCACAGAGCCTCAAACTATAATGGGTCACTTTTTCTCCTCAGACATACCCATCTTTCCACAGGTTCTCTAAGTGACTCTTCACCATAAAAAGTATACCATCGAACCACACCCAAAAAGTGAAGTTGGTGTTAGGAACATTTTCCTGCAACACAAGGATAATTGAGGTTGGCACAGCTTAGACTGACATTAGTATTTCCACTGTCAGCATCATGCAGAGAGCTAACAAGTGACAAGATAATCACCTTGCTGAACTTAGTCCATGAGATGTTGCAGGCATCGTAACTTTGCTGCTTTCCTGATGGGGCAGAAAAAAATAATTTGCCAAACCTACTTCACTGACATCTCTAGACCTGAAAGTCATGTAGCACTGTAAACATACCAGACAATGTACACTATACCTAGGATTGAGATGGGTAGTAGACATACCAAAGAGTTTGTGTGCGATCATGTCCAGCTGGTTAGAGTCCAGACCCCGCGTGGTGGAAGAGAGGAACTGCCAGCTCAACATCTCCCCTAGTTGGGGCCACGTAGCCGCGGGACAGTTGGCAAAGAACAGAAGGTTCTGCAGAAACACATTAACAATTATTAAAACACACAAATATAAATTTATAAAAAATATCTATATTTTTTAAAGAGTTGGCTAAGAAGTTGTTTGAACAAGACATCTGATCAAAAGCTGGGGGACCTGTATTGGTGACCTCTCACCTTTGGCTCGAGGCAGAGCATATTGAACCAGAGGATGGAAGCCCAGGCACTCTGCTGCTGGCTGGAGTTGGAGATGATGACCACAGGGAGAGAGGACGTCTGGGGTGGGATGCAGTGGACAAAGGAACATGCATTCATATGACCGACTACTGCAGCATGGACCTTATTACATTTAGATTGTCTGCTAAAAACTATCATCCAGGGAAACCAATGCAAGTTAGACCAGACCACCCTTACTGTGTCACAACATATGGGGCTGATAGCTAATGAGGGCACAGGGAATGACAGGAAGACACACCTCTAAGGAGACTGACATGTCGTGCAGAAGGAACTCCGTGTTAAAGTTGATGATGTGCAGCTCCTCTGTGACGCTGAGAGAGAGCTGTTGGCACAGAGAGGTTCACCACCAACACATCCAGGACCAAACACACCTGCTGCTCAACTCTACTACAGCATGGCTGAAGTAGAGTTGTTCCTAATGCTTTGAGTATTAAAGTGGATATATGTTGAAACATGATGTAAACTCACGTCATGGATCCCCTTGCCCCCTCCTCCAGATTTCTGCTCCTTCAGTGTCTGCAAATACCAATTAAATCAGTTTTGGTTAGTCCATCTCTGCTATAAGCAATTGTGATGACAAAATTGCATAATCCATCAGCTAATTGATATCTTAATTGATTCATCAAAACCTTTTAAATTGAGACTCAGCTACATGATGTTGCCATGAGCAACACCGCAGATGTTACAGATGAAAGTGATGCACTGACAGTGTATCTGCGCAGGTGCGCTTCGATAGCTACAACGTGATAGCTGAGGAACCGTAAACACTGGAGAAGTACAGCCTAGCGCTTCAATGCTCTTAGTTGTTGCGGAAATTGCCCCAATATTACGGTTCACCTTGTGCATCACTGACTCTACCTTTATGCAAGTCAACTGCATACAGTTTCATGGTTAATTTCCACACAGAGTTGTGTAACTGACTACCAATCCATCTCTCCCCGCCAACAAAAGCCTGTCTGTCCTACTGACTCACCAGATGTCTGAAGTCTGCCACCATGCCTCCACTCATACTCTCAGCCATGTTCAGGGCCTTACTGTTAGTCCCCAGGACATTGAACCGACGGTACCTACAGGCCAAGAGAACATGGAGTGACAGGGTGAATGTATAAAAGTGGTTTACTTGAATTTGTTGAGACACATTAAGATTTCTTTACATTCGTTGTCATGGTTTTACCATTTCAAATTTGGCACAAATCTAGTTCCGAATGTCACATCTTACCCTTTGACCAAAGGAGCCTCCCTAGAGATGAGAGAAAGGGAGAGGAACATCCACTTCAGTATAATGGCCAATAGGGGTCACTTAATTCACTCTGCCAATGTTCTAAAGTCGTCTAGCTCATAATGATCAATAAATCTCGTGACTTCTAGATGTCTGGACTAAAGCAACGAGAGCACTACGTAAGGCAGGCATCTAATATGTCAAGAACAACTGATTTGATTTTCCAAAGGTTCCATCTCACCTGTCCATAGACACGTTCACTTTCATGGCATGGTTCAGCTCAGGAAATTTGACGAGGAATCTAGAAGAAACACACATTGAATTGTATAAATGGATGTCACATTCACTATGACATTCAATTCAGTGATGGGCTGGTTATTTAACAGCTGTCATTACTTCAGACCCTTTCCTAGTTCTCACCTGGTCTTGACTGAGAACTGGACATTGGTACGCAGGACCAAGGGGCCTTTCCCTTGGGGCATAGAGGGCTGAGTCTCCACCACAAAGGCGCTGAAAACACAAAATACCTTCTGTGAACAATAGTAAGAAAAAGGGAGCTGAACAAATCATTAGTGTGCTTGTGTATTATTATTTGCACTGTGAGGATTTACTATGTTAGTGTGTAAACTGTGTTTATCAGAATAGTTTATGAGCTAGTGTGATTGTGTATTGTAAATGGTGTAAAACCTTTTGAGCAGGCTGGTGAGGAGGCTGTCCACCCTATTCTGCAGCGCTGGTTTCTGCTTCTTCACAGGGTCGTGCTCATAGGTCACCTTCCCCATCAGCTCCTCCAGCTTCTTAAGGAACTTACGCACCTGGAACAGACACTCCGCCTCCGTTGTAAACCTAGAGGGAGGTCAGACGGGCCGAATAGAGGTCATACAGGAGATCACACAGAGGGGTCAGAGGTCAAACACAACAGAATGAACATGGTCTACCACCGCAGGCTCTTTCTAAGAAAGGCTTCGTAGTCGCTCCTTCAGCAAGCCAGGGCAGATGTACTGAACGCTCAACAGAGTTACAGCAGAAAGCAGTTAGAGATGGTTTATGTCAGAGGTGAATGGCTGTACTGTACCACTTCTCCAGCTGGTCCAGGCAGGTGCTGTCTGGGGCTCCAATGCAGGCCTTCTGCTGCCTCCTTTGCCACTGCACTAGCTCTTCCCTCACAAGCACACACAGCAGCTCCTCTACACCATCCAGCAGCACACCCATACCGGACAACATGCTCTACAGCGGAGACGGGGAGGAGGAAGGGAAAAGAGAGGGGGGAGAACCAGAGGAAATACATGTTATATGAATAATACACTTCATAATGTCCTAATTTATTATTAGGTGAATGTCTAAGGCGTAAATTGTTTAAGGTGATGTAGACTAGAGGATTGTGGGTGGTACCTTCCTGGAGGCGTCCAGTCTGTTGAGTAGAGCCTGCAGCACCTTCATCTGTTCCGTCTTCTCTGCCTCGTTGGTGGTGCCTATGCACAAGAGCCTGAGTTATCGTCAAGTCAACAAATCAACTACAATAGAATGAGGTTACAGATGTCACCCGATAGAACGCGTCACTTCATAACTCACATCCATGACAAAAGAAAATTGACTCTTCATAGCCATGTGGGCTTTAGGGAAAAATATACAGTATTATATCCCTCAGTCTGTATCCTCTGCTGAATCGATTATCACAAATACAAAGGATGAGCTCACCTTCCATGTTATGAGTCTGGTATTTAAAATCAAACTCATCTTGTTGTTCCTCCAGACATTTCACTGTGTGTTCCATGCACTGCATTTACAACATGAACAAAAAACAGACAAACTGTCAAAACTGTCAATGGTGGTCTGTAAACCAAATCTTATTGGTCCCATACACATATTTAGCAGATGTTATTGCAGGTGTAGCGAAATGCTTGTGTTCCTAGCTACAACAGTGCAGTAGTATCTAACAATTCACAACAATACACACAAATCTAAAAGTAAAAGAATGGAATTAATAAATAAATAAATATTAGATTGAGCAATGTCAGTGTGGCATTGAATAAAATACAGTATATAAATGAGTAAAACAGTTTGTAAACAATACTACCATGAGATTATGTTGTCATAATGAAAAGTTTGGCAGCAACATTAGAGGAGAGTCCGCCCCCCATAGGATGCTCATATCATGGTAGGCATTGCAACCTTTAGACTCACGGAGACGCTCACCTGAACTTTATTCTTAAGGTCTGTCATCTTGCGCTCAATGTTCCGCTGGCTGTCTGTCTCCATGGGGTTCTGCTGGACCTGCAGCAGCTGGACCTGAGAGGAAGAGGATGAAGAAACACAGTATTGATGACCCTAAAGTCTTTCAAATGTGATGTACCCCCTCCTAAGGTCCTGAGAGAGTAGGTATACAGGATAACCCAATCCAGCACCCTATTCTTAAATGTCCTTTTATAATACACACTGCCTTTGGAAAGTATTCAGAACCCTTTACTTTTTCTACATTTTGTTACGTTTCATTTTAGAATAATGCTGTATTAAAAACAAAAAAAATCCTCAATCTACAAGCAATACCCCACAAAGACAAAGCGAAAACAGTTTTTTAAAAAAATGTTTGCAAATTTATACAAAATTAAAAACAGAAATATCTTATTTTAGTACTCAGACTCTTTGCAATGAGACTCGAAACTGAGCTCAGGTGCATCTTGGTTTCCATCGATCATCCTTGAGATGTTTCTACAAGTTGATTGGAGTCCACCTGTGATAAATTCAATTGATTGGACATGATTTGGAAAGGCACACACTTGTCTATGGTCCCACAGTTGACAGTGCATGTCAGAGCAAAAACCAAGCAATGAGGTTGAAGGAATTGTCCATAGAGTTCGAGACAGGAATATGTCAAGGCACAGATCTGGGGAAGGTTACCAAAACATTTATGCAGCATTGAAGGTTCCCAAGAACACAGTGGCCTCCATCATTCTTAAATGGAAGAAGTTTGTAACCACCAAGACTCTTCCTTCAGCTGGCTGCCAGGCCAAACTGAGCAATTGGGGGAGAAGGGCCTTGGTCAAGGAGGTGACCAAGAACGCGATGGTCAATCTGACAGAGCTCTAGCGTTCCTCTGTGGAGATGAGAAAACCTTCCAGAATGACAACTATCTCTGCAGCACTCCACCAATCAGACCTTCATGGTAGAGTGGCTGATGGAACATCTGGAGAGACCTGAAAATAGGTGTGCAGCAACACTCCCCATTCAACCTGACAGAGCTTGAGAGTATCTGCAGAGAAGAATGGGAGAAACTCCCCAAATACAAGTGTGCCAAGTTTGTAGCATCATACCCAAGAAGACTCAAGGCTGTAATCGCTGCCAAAAGGTGCTTCAACAAAGTACTGAGTAAAAGGTCTGAATACTTACATAAAATGGGATATATATATTTTTCATAAATTAACAAAAATTCTAAACCTGTTTTTGCTTAGTCATTATGGGGTATTGTGTGTAGATTGAGGGGAAAAAAACAATTTAATCGATTTTAGAATAAGGCTGTAACCTAACAAAATGTGGAAAAGTCAAGGGGTCTGAATACTTTGGGTTCTTAAAGGCTCTGTTTGTCTAACCTGCTCAGCCAGCTCAGCGTTCTGCAGGATCTCCTTCTCTTTTGCCAGAAACCACTGGATGATGTTGGCCAGATTATAAGGCTCCTCTTGGTACCTCTGGAGGAAGAAAGGGCGTGAAGAGTAGTTTTACTAGAGTAGTTGTACTTCATCAAGACCTTGAAGGGCTACAAACTCAGTAGCTCTAAGACCCAGTTGACTACTGTTCTAAAAGGTTCTATCTACACTGAACAAATATAAAACACAACATGTGAAGTGATGTTTCATGAGCCGAAATAAAATATCCTAGAAATGTTCCATGCAAACACATACAACTTCTCACAAATTTGTTTTAATCCCTGTTAATGAGTATTTCTCCTTTGCCAAGATAATCCATCCACCTGACAGGTGTGGCATATCAAGAAGCATGATCACTACACAGGTGCATCTTGTGCTGGGGACAATAAAATGCCACTCAAATGTGAGGTTTTGTTAAACAGTGCAATGCCACAGGTGTCTCAAGTTGAGGGAGCATGCAATTGGCATGCTGACTGCACGAATGTCCACCTGAGCTGTTGCCAGATACTTGAATGTTAATTTCTCTACCATAAGCCGCCTCCAGCGTCCATTTCGAGAATTTGGCAGTACGTCCAACCAGCCTCACAAGCGCAGACCACATGTATGGTGTCATGTAGGCAAGCAGTTTGCTGATGTCAACGTTGTGAACAGAGTGCCCCATGGTGGCGGTGGGGTTATGGTATGGGCAGGCATAAGCTCCGGACAATGAACACAATTGCATTTTATCGATGGCAATTTGAATGCACAGAGATACCGTGACATTATCCCGAGGGCCATTTTCATGCCATTCGTCTGCCACCCTCACCTCATGTTTCAGCATGATAATGCACTACCTATGTGGTAAGAATATGTATACTATATCTGGAAGCTGAAAATGTCCCAGTTTTTCCATTGTCTGCATACTCACCAGACATGTCACCCATTGAGCATGTTTGGGATGCATTGGGTGGACACGTACGACAGAATGTTCCAGTTCCCGCCAATATCCAGCAACTTTAAACAGCCATTGAACATTCCACAGGCCACAAACAAAATCCTGATCAACTCTATGCGAAGATGTGTCACACCAAATACTGACTGGTTTTCTGATCCACACTCCTACCTTTTTTTCAGCTATCTGTATTCCCAGTCATGTGAAATCCATAGATTAGGGCCTAATGAATTTTTCAATTGTCTGATTTCCTTATATGAACTAACCAATATCTTTGAAATTGTTGGTTTATATTTATGTTCAGTATATTTATCATAGACACCCCATAGAGAGCCACACCTGGAAGCTTTGTTTGAAACGGCGTATGTTGTGCTGCAGCAGGAAGGACTCTCCCCCCTGGACGAAGCGGCTGTGCTGGATATCAAGGTTCTCTAATAACACCTGGAACAGCAACATGGCAACATCATGGTCCCGTGCTGCACGATCCCTAAGGACGGAAACACGAGGAAACTGGTTTAGGAACTACATAAGAGCTTCATTCACCCCTTTTCCCTGACATTCTTTGGGTTTGTTCTACATGGACATCCCTGTGGTCCTTCAGACATCCCTAAAATCAGTGCATAGTCACCCAGACCCTTTCATTTTTTGTGTGTGGCTGAAACAAGAAATAGTGCAGGATGAGTGGACTGCCTCACCAGTCTTGACCCTCTATCCAGTGTGCCAGGTAGTGGCGTACATCCATGGGGAAGGCATCCCCATCATACAGCTCATCCACCTGTGTCAGGTACACAGACTCCAGCTGCCTCAGCTTCTCCCACTGTGCCATGCCTGGCTGAAGACAACACCACACGCACACGTATGCATATAATCATTAATAACAGCCATACAGACAGCACAATACGAGGTGAGGTTTGTTTACTAAGCTTGCACATCTAGGGACATTATCTTCTTTGCACTGCTGCCAGTGGTCTGACCACAAGACTACATGTAACAGGTATATGGCTGAAACACACTCGTGGCCTGAGAGAAAGTACCCTTTGAATACTTGAATTAATATTTTCCTACACCAAGTATAGGCTATGCCTCAAGAATCCGTTTCTGCGGTTGGAAAGTCTGTTTCAAAGTAAAAAGCCACCCACATGACATTCTGGAAAATGTAAACAAAACTATAATTGTTAAAACGTCTAGGTTCTGACTCACTACAGGCAAGAACAAGGCAGATGTGTCCATAATATCCAGAGTTTTACTCTCTATTGGTCACCACAACACAGTTGCACAAACATATCATATAAGAAAGAGCCCGTGTGGAACAGATGTGTCGGTGACTAGCAAGAGTAATGTTACAGTGATGGCCGTCAACATCATGTTCTAACCGGACAGCACCAGTGGGCAGAACCAAAACCAATCCGCATTAAGTGCACTAGCTATTTAAATCAATATTAAGTTCTGACAGGACCACAACATTACTAGAGGGTGAGGACATATCCAACCAACCGCTCAGACGAACTCCAGCTAGTCGTTTTTACAATCACATAAATATAATACGTCATAGACAAACTTAACACAACTAACGTTAGCTAGTTAAGTTACCATTCTGACTGATTTATGCTCAGCAAATTATATCAAAAATACGTTCATGCTCAGCGGTGTACGTGACATTCAGAAGGCTACATTTAGTAGATTAGATAATGTTAGCCAGCTGTCACTCACCTGTTACGTTACTGCAGTAAATGTTTCTGATTATCGACGACGCGCTATTCGCAATGTTGTAGGATTGACAGCTGGTACGTTAACATAAATTATTTGTTGGTAATTGTGTAGCTCATAAAACGATAAACAGGGACAAACTTCGCTTCCTATTCATGGGAGCAGACATTTGAAACAAACTGTTCACCTCCCCCCGATTTCATTAAAAGATCACGCACTTTGTTCGCTAAATGTCCCCTCCCAATTTCTCTTTGACCAACCCCGCAATGCACCATTTTGTTTCTTATTGCCGTTTTATTTGGATCCAATGAGCCGAAATGGATGAAATACGGAAGTCCAGTTTCTGCCTTGAAACATTTCCAGAAGCTGATTGGTCCCATTGGGGTACGATTGGGTCTTCCGGAAAACACTGTTAAGCATTCATGATTGGTCAAAGGAACATGACAATCTATGCTTACCGAATCAAGGTGGGACAAACTCAGTTCAGCAGAGGGAGTAAAATAAGACGGAAGAGCGAGATCGAAACCTAGGACCATCTCAAAAGACTTCCAAGAAATTACGTTTCGAAAGTGAGGTATGAAAACAGAAAGGTCGACCCTCTTTTCTTCCGGCGCTTGAATTCAAATGCCAGTATTCTTGATTTAAATTAATTGCCATCAGACTGTACTGTATTTTTTTAATATACTGATAATATTTCACAGGCTAACTGATAATTGGAAATCGGCATGAATAAATTAATTCACAGGTTAGAAACATTAACTAATAGCAATAGACAAAGGACACAAGAGTTTTCATAATGTTTCTGATTCTGAAAACACGCTATTCGCAATGTTGTAGGATTGACAGCTCGCATGTTTCTAAAATAACATATTTTTTGCTCATAAAACCTCGGATTCTGGATTTATTTTGTATTGCATGAAGCTTGGCAAAGTAAGTGTAACAAACAATTTGCATTTCTCATTATTACCCTGAATAGGAATTCATCCTACAGTTTTGAGAGATTACTTGGTTGCTGCTGTATAATGGTTTATAATGGTAATCAACAGCATCCCATATTTACACTAATATGAATCCTTTTATTCTAGTTGATAACTGACAGCTTGTCTTTCTCGTGGAGGATTATTTCATTATATTACATGAAATACAATTGATTATATCTTGGTAGTATAACAATATACAACTGTAATAATAGCCTACATTGACCATTGTGCTGAAATGGGCCACATCATGACTAAAATGCACAGTTTGGGCAAAATGTACCTGTGTTTCAAAGGGGTGGGTATAATTTGAGGAACTTTCCAACAGGAATCCGTTCCCAAAACTTCGTAAATATCAAGGTTGCCAACAAACAACGCATGCAGAGTCGTATACCAGTAGAATGAGATACCCGGTAGGGAGTGAGCTATGTAATTACGTTTTCACCACGTTTTATTCGGAAAAATGTATCTTCGTTCTGGTAGCCTCCGCCATTTCTCGTTCGTTGGTTTAGTGATTATTTCCGGTGTTCCTGCATTTGCCGGTGAACTCTGCTGCGCCTCAATTGGGGAATCGCTGTGGTTGAAATGTAACTAATGACCGCTAGCCCCAGTATTTTATTAGCTAGGTGGCTTGTACACAATTGTTACCGATGATACTGTATATACCTACTCGTACTACAGAAACATGCATTGTGTTTTGCCAAGTTCTCTCTGTGTTAATCCTGTTTCCCAAATATAGCAGGTAACTTGTGTCGATGTTGTTGAGTTCATATTGCCTAGTTAAATAAAGATTAAATAAATTAGAACATTTAAAATATATACTTTGATCTATTTCAGGTGACCCCAAGATGCTTGATTCACTACAGCTGCTCTTGAATAACTTTCCAGTCGTTTTTGCTTTACATTCCGACTTTTGAACGTCTGTGTATTGGACATATATATTAGTGTCTAATAAAAAAGAGCAACTTATTTAAAGCATCCTATCTGTTTTAAGGTTATAGTGTGTGTATATGTGTGTGTATATATATATGTATGTGTATATGTGTGTATATATATATATGTATGTGTGTGTGTGTGTGTGTGTGTGTGTAGTGTAGGTCCTCTTGATGTCCACTAGGTGTCAGCACAGCTTCAATAATGTCACACCAGGTTCACAACATGTTTTCATGTGTAACAAATCAAATTGTATTTGTCACATGCGCCGAATACTACATGTGTAGACCTTACAGTGAAATGCTGAAATCAAGCCCTTAACACATTTTTATTACAACTAAATTGTTGGTTAAGTAAAAAATAAGAAATAAAAGTAACAAATAATTAAAGATCAGCAGTAAAATAAAAACAGCGAGGCTATATACAGAGTCAATGTGTGGGGGCACCTGTTAGTAGAGGTAATTGAGGTGTTCATTTCAAGTCCAGTGGTGTAAATTACTTAACAAAAATGTAATTAAACTACTCCACCACATTCTGTTTATATCTGGGGTTTTTTGTTTCTGTACTTTTACTCTTTCTGTTTCTTTACAACATTACATTTTACTTCACCACATTTCTAAAGAAAATAATATGTTTTACTCCATACAGTTTCCCTGGCACCCAAAAGTACTTTTTGCATTTTGAATGCTAAGCCGGACAGGAAAATGGTCCAATTCACACACTTATCAAGAGAACATCCCTGGTCATCCCTACTGCCTCTGATCTAGCAGACTCACTAAACACATGCTTCGTTTGTAAATTATGTCTGAGTGTTCCCATGGCTATTTCTTAAATAAAAATACAAGAGAATTGTGCTGTCTGCTTTGCTTAATATATGGAAGGTCAAATAATTTATACTTTTACCACTGATACTTAAGTATCTTTTAGCAATGACGTTTACTTAGTATTTTACTGGGTGACTTTCACTTTTGCTTGAGACATTTTCTATTACAGTTTTTCTCAATTGCTAAAACATTAAAACCCATTGGCTGAACAAAGTTCTCAGTTGCCTGGACTCATTTAGCTAATTATGCAGTCTGTTGTCAATACCTTGGATCCACCAACTGTTCCTCAATCGTCTTCTGATGACTACAAGCATAGATTATGAATCTTCAAAACCTACACTATAGGATGGATGTGGTTAGGAACGGGGGACAAAATTCAAAAGGGACGTGTTTCCAATTACCAGTAATTAGACCCTAGAAATGTTATTCCATCATCTTAATATTGGAACTTTGTCCCTTCATTTGCCTACTACTGTCTATAAAATATCATAACGTAAGTTTTTTTCTTTGGGACAAGGTATCGGAATGCTTTGAATGGTCTACAAAGCATGCCCCCAAGTCAAAGTTTGCTTGATGCAGACAAGGATTATATTGTTACTCCACGACATAGTATGTTGTCTCTATTAAAAGGACATTCTATACAAGGTGTCACTTCAGTCCTTCTATTTGATGGGAACTAGCCCCTACCCCCCTATACACCTCAAGTTAGCTCTTTCATGCCAACAAAAGGCGACATCAAAAATGGCTCTCTAAAGATTGCTCTTCTCAGATTTGCACTCGCAAACTCTGGTTAACCTTAACCAACAATGCAGGTCAAGAAATAGAGTTTAGAAAATTCTTCCTAAGTAAACTAAAGTAAAAAATGTAAATTAAATCCATAAGTAACACGTGACAATTACATAACAATAACGAGGCTATATACATGTGGTACCGGTACCGAGTCAATGTGCGGGGGTACAGGTTAGTTGAGGTCATTTGTAAAGGGACTTTGCATTTGTAATTAACAGTGAGTAGCAGCAGTGTAAAAACACTGGGGGGGTGGGGGCACTTTTACTATTTTTTGGCCCTTCCTGTGACAACGCTTAGTATATAGGTCCTTGATGTCAGGAAGCTTTGCCCCAGTAATGCACTGGGCCGTACGCCCCACCCTCTGTAGCGCCTTATGGCCAGATGCCCAGCAGTTGCCGTACCAGGAGGTTATACAACCGGTCAGGATGCTCTGTAGGTGCAGCTGTAGAACTTTTTGAGGATCTGGGGATCCATGCTAAATATTGTCAGTCCCCTGAGGGGGAAAGGTTTTGTCGTGCTCTCTTCACAACTGTGTTGGTGTGTTTCGACCATGATAGTTTGTTGGTGATGTGGACACCAAGGAACTTGGAACTCTCGACTCGCTCCACTTCGGCCCTGTCGATGTTAATGGGGGCCTGTTCGGCCCCCCTTTATCTAAAGTCCACGATCAGCCCCTTTGTCTTGCTCACATTGAGGGAGAGGTTGTTGTCATCGAGCCAGGATGTCCTGAGGCATGGTTCCAGGGTTCAGGTCCTCTGGGAGGGGAGAGAGGGAGAGAGAGAATTAGATGGTGCATGAGACAGGAGAAATACTCCAGATATAACAGATTGACCCTAGCCCTCTGACACAAACATTTGCAGCATAAATACTGGAGGCTGAGATACGAGGGGTAGGGAGACACTGTGGCCATGACCTATGATTCCCCCGGACAGGGCCTATGATTCCCCCGGACAGGGCCTATGATTCCCCCGGACAGGGCCTATGGTTCCCCCGGACAGGGCCTATGGTTCCCCCGGACAGGGCCTATGATTCCCCCGGACAGGGCCTATGATTCCCCCGGACAGGGCCTATGATTCCCCCGGACAGGGCCTATGATTCCCCCGGACCGGGCCTATGATTCCCCCGGACAGGGCCTATGATTCCCCCGGACAGGGCCTATGATTTCCCCGGACAGGGCCTATGATGTAGTGGACCCTACCAGAAAACATTTAGTTACTTTTTGCATTTATTATGCTTTACGTCTTACATATACACAAGAACAACACATTTCTCAATTTTGGTGAAAGTTGGCCATTAGTTAACCACAACTTTCCTGTCAAAGACATTCATGAACTATGACAACTATCGATCTGACAGTGTGGGGTAGAGAAATTCCAACTAACAGGTGAAAAATTAACCAGGTTCTTTCTGTGTATATGCAGAACAGTATACAAATACACTAATAATACATCCAGTCTCTGGTTATTGGTGATACTTTCCATTCTGCCCTATTGTGACCTTTGACCCCTTGCAAAGGGCCTTAAATTTCCACATTCTGGATGTCATCCTGCTGAACTTTCATTGTTTGATCTAGCGTGTGAAAAAAAAATTCCCTCACTTGTCCCATGTGGGCTGACCTATGGTGCAGTTGGATGGAAAGGTGCTACTTGATGTAGACATGAAGTGATTTGGGATGAGGGGAAATGTCAATCAATGACAGTTGAAATTGCTAATTTATTCTGCACATTGCTATATTTGTTCATGTAGACATTGAATATGTTTCATATGTGGGTGATGCATTTCATTTGTAGTTTTTCTTAATTTGTCCGTTTGAAATATATTTAACATCATTTGGTGGGATGTCTGTAAGAAATCACTTATGATTTTTCAACTTAGTGTAATGACATCAAACACTCACTTCTCCTGAAGGGCGTACATAATATGATTCACTATTCGCCATAAATGTAAAAGCATTAGATTGGAGTATGCATGGCCCAAAAGGACTTTCCACCACATTTCCTGTTCATGCAGAGAATTGAAAGGGGGCACTTTGGGAGAACTGAGATGTTTGATACAAATTACTGACCAACTCCTCCCTCCTTGAAGTAATCATTGCTTAGACAGGAATGGGCAGGTGAAACCAAGGGCTCCACTCCATGGCTTTAACCTGTCTAGTCATTTCTAATCAGTGATTACTTGTAGGGAGGACAAAAGGAGGGATATATGTAAAGATTGAGCGAGCCACTACTGTCAGCTGCACAACCCAATCCTGTTATTTGCATATAATAAATATATATATATATATATATATATATATATATATATATATACTTTCGACCTCTCACCTGTATATTGTCTGTAACCATTCCACAGATATCTTGTACAGTGGAAACACTTGAGCCTCTGCCTCGTCCACATCAGCAATAACTCATCACTCCTACTCCAGGTAAATTCATTAGCATGAAGTTTGATACCCATATGACCCCACTCAACCCCAGGAGCCAAGTGTTAACATTCAATCTAACCTGGGGCCTTACGTATCAAGTGTCTCAGAGTAGGAGTGTCCTCTCGGATCAGTTTTGCAGTTTACAACAAGAATAAGATTATAGACACATCCTAGATCAGCATTTACTCTGAGATGATTTGTGGATGAAGTCCCAGGTCCCCCTCTGTCCATGTTATGTTGTTCATTTGGATCTTAACATGGCTTTTGGGGGCCCTAACCAATATTTGGTTTAGGGGCTGCCCACCTCGCTGGCAAAACGTTGTAGTGCCCTCCCCCCTCTTGACGGTGGAGAGAAATTGAAATTGTTTAATTATTTACATTTCAATTGTGGCCATTTTGCCATTGTGCAGGGAAAGGTTTAGCTATTTTGAATACATTTCATGCAATTAGACTCATTTTGCCATGGAGCAGAGAAAATGTGCAGTATTACAGTGAATTTGCTGCAATTCTACACATTTTGCTAAGATTTATGCAATGTTAACCATATCTGAGTGAGAGTGACCTAACAATTCTTGGTGGATCCAAGAAGTACAAGCCCCCACACCATTCTCCAACCTCTGAAATGTTGTCTTTGATGTGTGCATTTTCAAGTACCCCTTAATATTTAGTCTCTGTCTGTCTGGTAGAGTAGTGGTTATGGTGGTTGCTCCCCAAACCAGAGTTCAAATCTGAGAAGAGCAAATTTTAGAGAGTCATTTTTGATGTCGCCTTTTGTTGGCATGAAAGAGCTAACTTGAGGTGTGTAGGGGGGTAGGGGCTAGTTCCCATCAAATAGAAGGACTGAAGTGGCACCTTGTATAGAATGTCCTTTTAATAGAGTTGTGATAACATACTATGTCGTGGAGTAACAATATAATCCTCCTGATTCAGAATGATCTAGGCAAAGCTGATCTTAGAAAAGTACTCCTCTGTACGCATTTATGAAATGTCTCAGGCTAAGAATGCTGAACTGGAATCAGTACCCCCCATCCCCTGTCAAAGTAATGTTATTCACTCTACTCACAAATGCTAAACAGATCCTAGTTCAGCACTTCTACTTCAAGCCACCAAGTGACTGTTGGGTATTGGGTGCTAAATGTCTTGAACAGTGGTTGAAAAAGTACCCAATTGTCATACTTGAGTAAAAGTAAAGATATGTTAATAGAAAATGTCTCAAGTAAAAGTCACCCAGTAAAATACTAAGTAAACGTCATTGCTAAAAGATACTTAATTTATACTTATACCACTGATACTTATTTGACCTTCCATATATTAAGCAAAGCAGACAGCACAATTCTCTTGTATTTTTATTTAAGAAATAGCCATGGGAACACTCAGACATAATTTACAAACAAAGCATGTGTTTAGTGAGTCTGCTAGATCAGAGGCAGTAGGGATGACCAGGGATGTTCTCTTGATAAGTGTGTGAATTGGACCATTTTCCTGTCCGGCTTAACATTCAAAATGCAAAAAGTACTTTTGGGTGCCAGGGAAACTGTATGGAGTAAAACATATTATTTTCTTTAGAAATGTGGTGAAGTAAAATGTAATGTTGTAAAGAAACAGAAAGAGTAAAAGTACAGACACAAAAAACCCCAGATATAAACAGAATGTGGTGGAGTAGTTTAATTACATTTTTGTTAAGTAATTTACACCACTGGACTTGAAATGAACACCTCAATTACCTCTACTAACAGGTGCCCCCACACATTGACTCTGTACCCCATGTATATAGCCTCGCTGTTTTTATTTTGCTGCTGATCTTTAATTATTTGTTACTTTTATTTCTTATTTTTTACTTAACCAACAATTTAGTTGTAATAAAAATGTGTTAAGGGCTTGATTTCAGCATTTCACTGTAAGGTCTACACATGTAGTATTCGGCGCATGTGACAAATACAATTTGATTTGTTACACATGAAAACATGTTGTGAACCTGGTGTGACATTATTGAAGCTGTGCTGACACCTAGTGGACATCAAGAGGACCTACACTACACACACACATATATATATATATATATATATATATATATATACACACACACTAAAACCTTAAAACAGTCAGGCTACCTCTGGCGAGCACATGGAGGGCTGTGCGGCCCCCCAAAGAAATGCCACCCCACACCATGACAGACCCACCGCCAAACCGGTCATGCTGGAGGATGTTGCAGGCAGCAAAACGTTCTCCACGGCATCTCCAGACTGTCATGTCTGTCACATGTGCTCAGTGTGAACCTGATTTCATCTGTGAAGAGAACAGTGGTGAATTTGCCAATCTTGGTGTTCTCTGGCAAATGCCAAACGTCCTGCACGGTGTTGGGCTGTAAGCACAACCCCCACCTGTGGACGTCGGGCCCTCATACCACCCTCATGGAGTCTGTTTCTGACCGTTTGAACAGACACATGCACATTTGTGGCCTGCTGGAGGTCATTTTGCAGGGCTCTGGCAGTGCTCCTCCTGCTCCTTCTTGCACAAAGGCGGAGGTAGCGGTCCTGCTGCTGGGTTGTTGCCCTCCTACGGCCTCCTCCACGTCTCCTGATGTACTGGCCTGTCTCCTGGTAGCGCCTCCATGCTCTGGACGCTACGCAGACAGACACAGCAAACCTTCTTGCCACAGCTCACATTGATGTGCCATCCTGGATGAGCTGCACTACCTGAGCCACTTGTGTGGGTTGTAGACTCCATCTCATGCTACCACTAGAGTGAAAGCACCTCCAGCATTCAAAAGTGACCAAAACATCAGCCAGGAAGCATAGGAACTGAGAAGTGGTCTGTGGTCCCCACCTGCAGAACCACTCCTTTATTGGGGGTGTCTTGCTAATTGCCTATATTTTCCACCTTTTGTCTATTCCATTTGCACAACAGCATGTGACATTTGTTGTCAATCAGTGTTGCTTTCTAAGTGGACAGTTTGATTTCACAGAAGTGTGATTGACTTGGAGTTACATTGTGTTGTTTAAGTGTTCCCTTTATTTTTTTGAGCAGTGTATTTATGTCCAATAAACCGACGTTCAAAAGTCGGAATGTAAAGCAAAAACGACTGGAAAGTTATTCAAGAGCAGCTGTAGTGAATCAAGCATCTTGGGGTCACCTGAAATAGGTCAAAGTGTATATTTTACATGTTCTAATTTATTTCATCTTTATTTAACTAGGCAAGATGAACTCAATAACATCGACACAAGTTACCTGCTATATTTGGGAAACAGGATTAACACAGAGAGAACTTGGCAAAACACAATGCATGTTTCTGTAGTACGAGTAGGTATATACAGTATCATCGGTAACAATTGTGTACAAGCCACCTAGCTAATAAAATACTGGGGCTAGCGGTCATTATTTACATTTCAACCACAGCGATTCCCTAATTGAGGCGCAACAGAGTTCACTGGCAAATGCAGGTGAATTAATAACTAAACCAACGAACGAGAAATGGTGAAGGCTACCAGAATGAAGAGAGACATTTTTCCAAATAAACGTGGTGAGTGAAAAACGTAATTACATAGCTCACTCCCTACCCGGTATCTCATTCTACTGTTATACAACTCTGTATGCGTTGTTTGTTGGCAAGTTTTTGTAACGAATTCCTGTTGGAATGTTCCTCAAATTATACCCACCCGTTTCAAAGGAGGTTGGTAAGACCTTAATTGAGGAGGACGGGCTCATGGTAATGGCTGGAGCGGAATCAGTAGAATGGTATCAAATATATCAAACATATGATTTCCACATGTTTGATGCCATTCCATTTTCTCCGTTTCATACATTTTGAGCCGTCATCCCCTCAGCAGCCGCCACTGCTGTGTTTTCTATAATACATTTTGAGCCGTCATCCCCTCAGCAGCCTCCACTGCTGTGTTTTCTATAATACATTTTGAGCCGTCATCCCCTCAGCAGCCTCCACTGCTGTGTTTTCTATAATACATTTTGAGCCGTCATCCCCTCAGCAGCCTCCACTGCTGTGTTTTCTATAATACATTTTGAGCCGACATCCCCTCAGCAGCCTCAACTGCTGTGTTTTCTATAATACATTTTGAGCCGTCATCCCCTCAGCAGCCTCCACTGCTGTGTTTTCTATAATACATTTTGAGCCGTCATCCCCTCAGCAGCCTCCACTGCTGTGTTTTCTATAATACATTTTGAGCCGTCATCCCCTCAGCAGCCTCCACTGCTGTGTTTTCTATAATACATTTTGAGCCGTCATCCCCTCAGCAGCCTCCACTGCTGTGTTTTCTATAATACATTTTGAGCCGTCATCCCCTCAGCAGCCTCCACTGCTGTGTTTTCTATAATACATTTTGCAGTGAATAAACAGATTGGTCGCGTTCCCCTGCTGAGATGTTGTATGCACCATAAAATGGTTGCGTGCCACATCGACTGCCGTTGCACAACCGATTTCTATAACATACGATGTCGTTATATGTAAAATACCTATCCAGGCATTGTAAGGTCTAGCATGCGTCAGAAATGCCTGGGCAGAGACAACATGCCCATTGAAAGACTGAAACAATGATGTATATAAAGACTAAAGTGCAGATGCTATGTATTGGCAAATGAGAGGCTTTGAAGCCACCGGTCGGCCATATTGGTACTTTTCAGAAGAAGCAGTCCTCCCATAGAGCTAGATAGCCTCAATGGCGCTGGCACAAGTACAAAGATGTCTATCTTCATTTTAAAGTAGTCCATTTATTCTTATAGGAATCCCCACCCAGTTAACTACTTTAAAAAGGTGGAAGCCCTCAATGGCAATGTCCATGCTAAAATGGGTTATATCTATGAGGAATCCTCTATTGAAATACAGTAAATGGAGTTCTACAGAATGTATTTGAAATGTTTCAAGTACAAAATTACATAAAGTATACTTTTTTTGTAAATATACCTCAAGGAAAATGTTTTATTTTTATTATTTGTATGTTTAGCTCACAAAATATAATTTAAAGTATGCATTAAGGTGTATGTGATATAATAAACATGGCAAAAACATTTTTAGACATTAACACATGCATTTTCTATAGCTTCCAAAATATTTTTCACAATGGTGGGTTACAAAAATGGAGAAGCTCCCACTGTCAGTTATCTAGTGTATATATAAATAATTGCTCTGGGCTTAACGCTAAGTTCATCATTAGAACCTTCATAGGAGCATCATTAAATGTCTGAGCTTTTCCCAAAACCATCGTTATTAATGTTGCACTTGAAAACGCTCATAATCAAATCAAACTTTGTCATATGCACCGAATACAACATTTTATTAATTGTTTAGCAGTCTTATTGCTTGGAGGTAGAAGCTTTTAAGGAGCCTTTTGGTCCTAGACTTGGTGCTCCGGTACAACTTGGCGATCCGGTACAACTTGGCGCTCCGGTACAACTTGGCACTCCGGTACCGCTTGCCGTGCAGTAGCAGAGAGAATATTCTGTGATTTACGCCACTGGAGTCTGACAATTTTTTGGGCTTTCCTCTGACACCGCCTAGTATATACAGTGGGGAGAACAAGTATTTGAAACACTGCCAATTTTTCAGGTTTTCCTACTTACAAAGCATGTAGAGGTCTGTATTTTTATCATATGTAAACTTCAACTGTGAGAGACGGAATCCAAAAAAATCCAGAAAATCACATTGTATGATTTTTAAGTAATTCATTTGCATTTTATTGCATGACATAAGTATCTGGTCACCTACCAACCAGTAAGAATTCCGACTCTCACAGACCTGTTAGTTTTTCTTTAAGAAGCCGTCCTGTTCTCCACTCATTGCCTGTATTAACTGCATCTGTTTGAACTCGTTACCTGTATAAAAGACACCTGTCCACACACTCAATCAGACAGACTCCAACCTCTCCACAATGGCCAAGACCAGATAGCTGTGTAAGGACATCAGGGATAAAAATGTACACCTGCACAAGGCTGGGATGGGCTACAGGACAATAGGCAAGAAGGCAACAACTGTTGGCGCAATTATTATAAAATGGAAGAAGGTCAAGATGACTGTCAATCACCCTCGGGGCTCCATGCAAGATCTCACCTCGTGGGGCATCAATGATCATGAGGAAGGTGAGGAGCATTGAAGATGGGTCGTGGCTGGGTCTTCCAGCATGACAACGACCCGAAACACACAGCCAGGGCAACTAGGGAGTGGCTCCGTAAGAAGCATCTCAAGGTCCTGGAGTGGCCTAGCCAGTCTCCAGACCTGAATCCAATAGAAACTCTTTGGAGGGAGCTGAAAGTCCGTATTGCCCAGCGACAGCCCCGAAACCTGAAGGATCTGGAGAAGGTCTGTATGGAGGAGTGGGCCAAAATACCTGCTGCAGTGCGTGCAAATCTGGTCAAGAACTACAGGAAACGTATGATCTCTGTAATTGCAAACAAAGGTTTCTGTACCAAATATTAAGGTATGCTTTTCTGATGTATCAAATACTTATGTCATGCAAATTAATTACTTAAAAATCATACAATGTGATTTTCTGGATTTTTGTTTTAGATTCCGTCTCTCACAGTTGAAGTGTACCTACAGTGGGGCAAAAAAGTATTTAGTCAGCCACCAATTGTGCAAGTTCGCCCACTTAAAAAGATGAGAGAGGCCTGTAATGGTCATCATAGGTACACTTCAACTATGACAGACAAAATGAGAAAAAAAATCCAGAAAATCACATTGTAGGATTTGTAATGAATTTATTTGCAAATTATGGTGGAAAATAAGTATTTGGTCAATAACAAAAGTTTCTCAATACTTTATTATATACCCTTTGTTGGCAATGTCTGTCATAGTTGAAGTATACCTATGATGAAAATTACAGGCCTCTCTCATCTTTTTAAGTGGGAGAACTTGCACAATTGGTGGCTGACTAAATACTTTTTTGCCCAACTGTGTGATAAAAATTACAAACCTCTACATGCTTTGTAAGTAGGAAAACCTGCAAAATCGGCAGTGTATTAAATACTTGTTCTCCCCACTGTAGGTCCTGGATGGCGGGAAGCTTGGCCCCAGTGATGTACGCACTACCCTCTGTAGCGCCTACTAGTCAGGATGCTCTCGATGGTGCAGCTGTAGAACTTTTTGAGGATCTGGGGACCCATGCCAGGGGTACGTGCTGAGGGGAATAAGCACGTACCCCTGAGGGACCCCCGTGTTCAGGATCAGCGTGGCAGACGTGTTGTTGCCTACCCTTACCACCTGGGGGAGGCCCGTCAGGAAGTCCAGGATCCATTTGCAGAGAGAAGTGTTTAGTCCCAAGGTCCTTAGCTTAGTGATGAACTTTGTGGACAGTATGGTGTTGAACGCTGAGCTGTAGTCAATGATCAGCATTCTCCCATAGGTGTTCCTTTTGTCCAGGTGGGAAAGTGCAGTGTGGAGTGAGATTGAGATTGTGTCATCTGTGTATCTGTTGGGGCGGTATGCGACTTGGAGTGGGCGTATCAGGGATGATGCTCTTGATGTGAGCCATGACCAGCCTTTCAAAGCAGCTCATGGCTATCGATGTCAGTGCTATGGGGTCGGTAATAATTTAGGCAGGTTACCTTCGCTTCCTTGGGCACAGGGACTATGGTGGTCTGCTTGAAACATGTAGGTATTACAGACTCGGTCAGGGAGAGGCTAAAAATGTCAGTGAAGACACTTGCCAGTTGGTACTCAAAGCATGCGCGGACATGTCCTGATAATCCATCTAGCCCCGTTGCTTTGTGAATTGTTGACCTGTTTAAAGGTCTTGCTCACATCGGCTAATGAGAACGTTATCTCACATTTGTCTGGAACAGCTGGGGCTTTCATGCATGCTTTATTGTTGCTTGCCTCGAAGCAAGCATAAAAGGCATTTAGCTTGTCTGGTAAGCTCGCGTCACTGGGCAGCTCGCAGCTGGGTTTCCCTTTCCCGTCGTATCACTTATTGATGAAGCCCATGACTCCACATTGTCATTGGATGAATACCCAAACATATTCCAGTCTGTGCTAGCAAAACAGTCCTGTAGCGTAGCATCCGTGTCATCTGACCACTTCCGTATTGAGTGAGTCACTGGTACTTCCTGCATTAGTTTTTGCTTGTAAGTAGGAATTGGGAGGTTATTATTATGGTCAGATTTGCCAAATGGAGGGCGAGGGAGAGCTTTGTATGCGTCTCTGTGTGTGGAGGAAAGGTGGTCTATATATATTTTTTCTCTGGTTGCACATGTGCTGGTAGAAATGAGGTCAAACGGATTTAAGTTTGTCTACATTAAAGTCCCCAGCCACTAGGAGCACCGCTTCTGGATAAGCATTTTCTTGTTTGCTTATGGCCTTATAAAGCTCATTGAGTGCTGTCTTAGTGCCAGCATCGGTTTGTGGTGGTAAATAGACGACTCTGAATAATATAGATGAGAACTGCGCCTGCCTCAGACTCGTAGAACAGCTAAGTGCGCCATTAAATGTTTTTTTGCCCTCCTTTATACAGAAGATCTCCGCTAAACATGGAATCACATCTCTTTGTGACCGCCGATAACTTCAGAACAAAGTTGACTACAAATACAAAGTTGCCAATGTCTTTGCAGTTGATACAAGCATTAGAATAAGCCTCCTCAATATTTGCAGCCGTAGGTGTAAATATCTCTCTAGGAGCTGATCCGTCATCAGTATTGTGAAATAAAGATCAGGTGAGATTAGAATGGAGGAAGCTGATCTGAGAACAGCGGTCACTTTCTTTCAATCCTATCAGTACCGACACATGCTCCAACGACGCACTTAGTGAACGTTCTGTCAGCGTGGTGTTCAATAGTGTGCAACAGGCCTCCCGGGTGGCGCAGTGGTTAAGGGCGCTGTACTGCAGCGCCAGCTGTGCCATCAGAGTCCCTGGGTTCTGTCGTAACCGGCCACGACCGGGAGGTCCGTGGGGCGACGCACAATTGGCCTAGCGTCGTCCGGGTTAGGGAGGGCTTGGTCGGTAGGGATGTCCTTGTCTCATCGCGCACCAGCGACTCCTGTGGCGGGCCGGGCGCAGTGCGCGCTAACCAAGGTTGCCAGGTGCACGGTGTAGCCTCCGACACATTGGTGCGGCTGGCTTCCGGGTTGGATGCGCGCTGTGTTAAGAAGCAGTGCGGCTGGTTGGGTTGTGTATTGGAGGACGCATGACTTTCAACCTTCGTCTCTCTCCCGAGTCCGTGCGGGAGTTGTAGCAATGAGACAAGATAGTAGCTACTACAACAACTGGATACCTCGAAATTGGGGAGAAAAAAGGGGTAAAATTCAAAAAAAAAAAGAAATTGTGTACAACAGCAGAAAAAGGGAAGTTAAATTATTATCGGATTTTAAAAAAAAAACAATTCCGGAGTCCTCCTTGCTAGCTTGTGGCACCGGTAAACAGTGTCCTTTGCTCCCGCCTGCCGAACACCTGCCCTCACCATCGTTAAACAGAACTGCAGGAAAACGGTGGCCGACAGGCAGGGACGAAGGACACATTTACGCCACCTACTGTACTGGAGCTCCCCTGCCTCTCCTAGCTTAAAAATGGACCAATATAAGTATAAAGAAGGGTTCCTGCAGGTGCCCCGAATTTCAGGCTGCAATTGCACCCTTCTCTGGTGTTTTGGGAAGTGCATGTTACATCTTCGGCCGTTGTAGGAAAGCTGCATCATTAAAACACTTGTAAGCCTAAAATCCGGGCCCTGGAACACACAGCAGGTTGGTGGCACCTTAATTGGGGAAAACGGTTGCGTGGTAATGACTGGAGCTGAATCAGTGGAATGGAATCAAATACATCAAACACATGATTTCCATGTGTTTGATGCCATTCCATTTGCTCCGTTCCGGGCCATTATTATGAGCCCTTCTCCCCTCAGCATCCTCCACTGCTGGAATAGTGTTGTGAGTTATTTTGCAATGACTAAGTTAAGTTTATATTCAATCAGTCATTAGTACAATAATTCTTACTTGATTCACTCAACTCCACTGATATAATGACGTTTTTGGTTTGGTCAATGAAGACACTCAAAAGTAGTAGTAAAAAACTACTAGCTAAAATGATAATTTAATCAATCAAGGGCAGTTGCAAACTTTCATGTATCAAGGAAAAATAGCTTATAAATCAATTAGTTGATATTTTTACAAATAGCCAGCTTGAATTTCGGTCCATATGTTTCTAGAGGACACAGAACAAACAAAACAACATCTGAAAGGTAGTACTGTTACAATAGCCCCTGCACTGGAAGTATCAGATGTGTAAATTGAGTCTGACCTGACCAATAGTACCGAAGGAGGACAGGAAGGGTTTGGGTTGAGAGGATTGAGGAGTAGAGGTCAAGGGGGTCTTAGAGTTTACTCAGTGGTTCCCTGAGACCACTTCCTGGTCCCCAGATCTTTTTATGCTGCCATTGGCTAAGCAAAATAATATCTGGCTACCAACCAACCAGGCTACTGTCTGTTTACTGTATGGTGATGATTCCCTCCTCCCAACTGTACTCATTAACTATCAGGTCCTCCTCCTGCTTCATGGAGGACAGCAGGTACTTGATCCCAGCCTTCACCCCCGTCTTCACTCCAGCCCCGGCCACGTAGCCTGCCACGCCCACCGTTCCCCCAGTGACAGCCATGAGGGCGTCAGTGCCCAGGTCGACGGCGCTGAGGATGGCTCTCTCCTTGGCCGTCTCGGAGCAGTTGACAGAGGTGTAGTAGACGGCCGTGCCCAGGTTGTAAAGGGTGCTGACGACAGGGATCCACTCCACCACATTGTACACGTGCTCCTCCTTTTTGTTGATGCAGTTCCGCTGAGGGCTGCGCCGCGCCCGCCGCCCTGAGGCCCCAGGTGACTCCTCATCCTGCACCTGGCACTGTCGAATCCAGCATTCTGAGTCCAAGTACTCAGAGGGCACCACACGGCTGCCTGACATCAGAACCGCCTGGTACTGCCCTCCGTTATGGGACACACCAGCACACTGGGACCCCAGGCTCTCACAGACACTTACAGCCGCCTCCAGCCCCCCTGTGGTGGCTCCCTTCACTGTCTCCCCCAAAAGCAGGGTCCCGTTCACCCTGGTCCAGCCCTGACACCTCTCCTCCTGCTTCCCTCTTCCAGAGGCCCTGTGCCCCCTCTGACCCACCCCAGCCCTGGCCAGCTGCTGTATGTTGAACATCACTGCCTGTAGGTGGCGCTCTGCCTGAACCTTCTCCATGTGTGAGGCAGGGGGGGTAGTGGCTCTGGGGCGGGACGCCCTCTTTGCCATAAGGCTCTCCACCTCTATGAGGAGCTCCTCTGTGTCCTCCACCCCCAACAGGTTGTACATTCTGAGTACCAGGGTCTGGGCCTCCTGAGAACAGCCTGCCGCCACCAGCACTGGCACCAGGGATAGGCCCAGGAGCTCCCGGGGGAACAGGGCTGAGGCAGGGTCCTGCAGTGTAGAGGCAGACAGCAGCTCCTCACAGCTGGTGTTGGACTGGACGAGGATCTGGCCCTGCAGCTTGGCCTTCAGCGTGGTGACAATACGCTGGGCAGACTGGGCCCTGGCCTCATCCTGCACCACCCACTCTTCAGGGGCCGCACTCTCCGCTGCATCTGATGGGAGACCAAGCTGGGTCTGGGACCCCAGGAGTGACTGCCGCTCCTTTTTGATAGTCTCCCCCTCCCCTAAAACGGAGGTCTTGGAGAGCGGAGTGGTCTTCAGAACAGGGGGAGTTGGTGTTCTACACAGAGCCTGTTCAATCAGCAGCAGTTGGATAAGAAACAGACCCCTCATCTTGGGGTGCATCATTTTACCTGTGAGTTCTACTCCAATAATGCTGTACACAGGAAGCTGGAGAAGACAGAGGAATAAAATAAATGTTTTACCGTAATAGCACCTGTTTGGATAAAATCTTGCTCAACATTCGTTATTTGTCAAATGTGATTTGCTTTGGAATTGTCTGTCAGTAAAGGAATTCACCAAAACATGCGAAAGCGCAAACTCTCCAACTGGCTTTTTTCCAACTCTAGCTCTCTAGCTAAGCCCTCTTTGCAGCTGCACTATTTCCCTCAAACAAATATAACAATGTGCTTTCCTGAACGTCATGTTGTCTATGTAAAGTAAATGGTATGCCCCCAGCTAGCACATTGGGTTTCTTGGAAGTTGTGGGAACGTACGTTTTTGGTTTCTCATTGGTTCTGGGAACGAAGCCATAAGTTTCCTGACCAGTAAAACTGAATGTTTTTTTTAAACGTTCTGAGATTGGAAGTGAACATTTACCTGTTTTGGGAATGTTCATTTTTAGGTTGCAGGGAGTTTCTGAAAACTCGGGGAACCATAGTAAAACGTTTTCCTGGGAGGTTATATTAATGTTCTGAGAATGGAAATTATAGGTTATTTGGAGTTTTTTTTATGACTTCCTTAAAACTTTAACTGAATGTTCCAATAAGACTGCTATCTTAGTTTTGAACTCAGATAGGACACATGGAAATGAATTTGCTTAAGCATTAATCATGTTTTATTGTGGCATGGCATTAGTGATATTCAAACCTATGATCTGTTTTCTATCCATGGAATTAGTCCACTGCGACACAAAGATGGAGCTAGCATGCCATGTTTTTTTAAAACTCCTACAAAGCTGTTAATTTTAGTGTATTCAAACAGACCCCATTTCAAAGAAAACAAGCACTCATTAATATCAGGTGTGGCCAATTAGTTGGTGTGGACAAAACACATGAATACACTTAACAAGAGAGGAGAGTGCGTTCTGTTTATGCTGAGAATGCAATGTATATGTTTTTAAATAACATTCTTACAACGTTCTTTAAAAATGACAAATGTTTTCTTGTAGGTTTTATGGAAAGTTTTCTTAATGTTCTGAGAACCTGTAGAGAAGGTTATGCTGAAGTACTGAAATTCCCAAAGAAGAACGTTCTCTGAACAGATGAATGGAACGACAAGGATCTCATCACAGCATCTCTGTGCATTCTAATTGCCATCGATAAAATACAATTGTGTTCGTTGTCCGTTCTGCCTGCCCATACCATAACCCTAGCACCACGGGGCACTCTGTTCACAACGTTGACATCAGCAAACTGCTCGCCCACACAGCGCCATACACGCTGTCTGCCATCTGCCTGGTACAGTTGAAACCGGGATTCATCTGTGAAGAGCACACTTCTCCAGTGTGTATGGTTATGACGCCGAACTGCAGTCAGGTCAAGGCACTCGTGAGGACAATGAGCATGCAGATGAGCTTCCCTGAGTAGATTTCTGACAGTTTGTGCAAAAATTATTTGGTTGTGCAAACCCACAGTTTCATCAGCTGTCTGGTTGACTGGTCTCAGACGATCCCGCAGGTGAAGAAGCTGGATGTGTAGGTCCTGGGCTAGCGTGGTTACACGCGGTCTGCGATTGTGAGGCTGGTTCTCTAAAATTACATTGGAGGTGGCTTATGGTAGAGAAATGGACATTAAATTCTCTGGCAACAGCTCTGGTGGTCATTCCTACAGTCAGCATGCCAATTGCACGCTCCCTCAAAACTTGAGACATCTGTGGCATTGTTGTGACAACTGCATATTTTAGAGTGGTCTTTGATTGTCCCCAGCACAAAGTTCACCTGTGTAATGATCATGATGTTTAATCAGCTTCTTGATATGCCACACCTGTCAGGTGGATGGATTATCTTGGCAAAGAAGAAATGCTCACTAACAGGGATATAAACAAATTTGTGCACAATTTCAGAGAAATAAGCTTTTTGTGTATATGGACAATTTTCTGGGATCTTTAATTTCAGCTCATGAAACATAGGACCAATGCTTTACATGTATATTTTTGTTCAGTATATGAGGAAACCAATAGGATACGTTCTGCTGAAGTACTGAAATTCCCACCTAAAAAAACATCCATCACCTTTCCCGGAACATTGTGGGAAGGTTGTATGCAAAATAACCATAGCACACCCACACTCTCACCAAGCTTTAAGAAACATATGGTTCTCAGAACATTATGTGCTAGCTGGGCCTCTTTACTTTAAAAAAAAAAAGTAGTCTGTTTTTTTTATTTTTATAAATGTATCATAATTTAGGATACAATTGGTTGTCTGTCTTAATCAGACGGACGTGAGTTTGTATTTCATAGTTCTAAGTTGTGTTATTGACTGCATACATTTTCCAACTTATCAAAGACAGCTATGAAGTAGAAAATCAAATATTTACCAGAGTTCCCTGTTATCTCCCCACAATGTAATTTCAATAGTATACTCACCCACAGCTTACATTAAAAAAATCATGTTTTAATATGCATCTTAATAAACAGTTGAACACTTACCTCAAACATCCGTAGTATGTGATACTCTGAGCCAGGTTACTTCATTATGTAACACAGCTTTTGCCCAAATGAAACCCTAGCTGTTCTCTTCTTCTCCAATGGGGTTTTCGCCCCTCACCAATGACACCCTTCACCCCTCCTTCTCACTTACCCGCTTTCTCTCCCCTCCCCCTTTCTCTTTCTCTGAGTTGGCCTCATTGCTCAACAGGCAGGACAGGGCTGGAATGTTGATTCACATGGAGAGGGTCCATGTTTTCTAATGCTGTTTTGTTTGTTTTCTCTCTATGTCTCTGTCTGTCCCTGTAGTAGAGTAGGGCTTTGTTTTTGACCTAGATACTTGGCAAAAATCTTCCCTCGTGCCCTGAGCAGATTATTATTTTTTTGGTCAAGGGGCAGGGACAACTTCATCCATTCACTGATCATTAGTCCACAAAATGAAACAAAGCCGACTCATTGAACCAGACATCACTCCCCTCCTCATTTTTGTTTTACTGCCAAAAAATACTTTACTACTGATATTGATTACTGCATTGTTGGGAAAGAACTTGCAATAAAATAATTTCACTCTACTTGTGCACGTGACAATAAAATATGAAACACACTAACACCTCCCTTCATTACTAACGAGAACCCTACGTGCTGAAATCTAAGGGAAAATGCACCTCCTTTTTCTCCAGAGGCTCTATTCACTGAGCCTTACTCTATATAGAAAGTGGATAAAAGCCCATGTCTGTGGCACTGGGAGCTTTCAGCAGAGTAAAGCTTTGCCCTGAGGATGCATGCCATCATTATATGTGAGCTATTGGAACCTGGACCTCCCTCTCTCACACTTCTCTAAGAGTCCTGTTGTGAAAGTCATGCTACATCCCATTCCCACTTCTTCAGCTCGCCAAGTGTTGTCATAAAACAACTGAACAATGTGTTCCAGATTGAGCATCCTGATGGTTCAGTGATCAACAGATTGAGAAAGTATTTTGTCAAAACTAATCGCAAAAGATTTAGTTCTTGGAAGTACATTTTTGCTATTAATATTATATTTTGAATGCGATGATGGGTATAACCTCATCATCATCTCAAGTGTATATAACAGCTTGTTTAGTCTCTCTCTCGCTCTCTCTCTCATGTCAAAGTGCTATTTTCTTCCTTTCTCAGAGCTGAGTACCCACACTTTCCCTCTAAGTGAGTGGGGCTCTTGTTCCCTATTCAAACATGGGGCCAAAGGCTAGCCTTGGCCAACAAAAGGGACAGAGGAGGTGGGGAAGTTTGGGTGTATCCAAGCTTCTAAAACTATTTATTATTGGCCAGATGAGCAGATAAATCTGTGAAATTGCATCAATTCACTGCTCCAACCCAACATGTTATCAACAGTTTATAAGCACTAGAGGGAACTCTTTCACCATGAGGGGGTTTGCTAGAAAGAATCTGGCCCTGGAGCACAGTGGGTTGTCTGGTACATCCTCCTACACTGCAGAAGAGACTATACACACCCCTCCACTCTGTGATTTTAATATTTTAAAGAATCTTCCTGGAAGACAAGGTACAACATATTTTGGTCATTATTGTTAAGTTCAGTTGCACGGACCTAATGTGGATATAAGCTACTATGTCCCATGTGATAATCTGTATTATTTTATCTGTACATTAAACTGTAGCATGTTCCATTTCTGCACCCAAGTGACCAAAATGCAACAAGATAATATGTAAAAAATGTATCATTCAGGGATTCTTGAAAGTCAGGACAATCCTTGTCAGTCTGGGAAATGTTATTTTTATAGTTGGAAAAAATAAAGAATATTTAGTTGCATTATTTAAAGACATGCTCCGGAACTTTGGCAACTACTAAGTATTTTTTTTAAACCTCCAGCTTTGGTCTGGATGTGTCTGTGTAGTTCATGCATGCATAATCTATGTGCAGAATTACTGTTTTACCTCATTTAGCCACTAAATCCCAAATTTGAAAGTGACTGTTTTTCTGGAAGCTGTGCTGCACTATTTTCCTTTCATTATTCCCCACATGCACCTAGTAATTCAAGTTCTAGTCAATGAACTTCAGCCCCTCTTCATTTGAGTGACAGCTAGCAAGTACACAAAAGTACCAGAGAATCTCTTTAAGTAAAAAAAAAAAAAAAATCCCATTTAGGGACATTTTATAAGGGAAAATATTAGTTTTGAGAATTTTCTAAATATTTTCTATATTATTAATATATATGTCGGCTCTATGCCCGGAAATGCCCTGTCCAGAGCAAAGGACCCCAATTCAAATACCCCAAAAAGTGTTTAAAATTCTAAACTTCCAATAATAAATATGAACTGACAAAGGATATTATGTAGTTTCTTGCAATAGCCCTCTGTGACTTTAAATAATATTTCTCTCAAAACTGTGATTCTTAAATGTGTCCGGAGATTTGGTTAACTCCGTAAGATTTGTCTAAAATCCTAAATTAATCAGGAATAAGCAGGGTCAGCTATACCGTAAGGACCCCTTCTTCATGTCTTCATTACATGTAATGCAACAAGACCATTCATGGTCTGTAAAGTTCTTTACTTTTGACAGATTTAAACAAATACTATTGAAATTAAACTGTCTCAACCCCATGTCCCTGATAGAAAATACATTTAGGTTCAAATATATTTATTTTAATTAGGTTTTAAGGTTATAAAGCAACTGAGGAAACACAAAATTGCTACTTTGTATTCCACTTGAATTAAGAAGAACATTTGGTCATATCCATGAAACATCAACTCTGTCAGATTTTTGTCTAATGTGAACATCAGACTGCTGAAAGATCTGATAGAACAACACAATATCACACTCAAACAATATATATATTTCATCAGATTTTGTGAGGCTTAATTCATGCAAAAATACACACACTTTTGTGCGACTTCATGGCAAAATACATTTTTCGGGGTCAAACTTCGAAACAATCCTTTGAACGTTATTAGAGCAATGCAGGATGGGCAATGGTGTTCTACACTGCCTTTTTTTGTGTCCCACATTTATTTATATCTTTTTAAAACAGCGTTAACAACCTAATATTGTTAATCAACCAGGTTGTCACTGAAACGTTGTTTATTTTTTTATTTTTTTGCCAATACTGTTTTCTATGCTTGTTTTCACATAATATTTTGGAATACTGGTGTACCTGTAGTCAGAAAGGCCATTTTTTCATGTAGGCAACAGTAGGCCTACACGATTTTCTTCATAATGCATTTCAAATTCCGTGGAGCCTACATTACAACATTTTCTTCATAATGCATTTAATACAAGGCTCCACTTTTTTTTGTGTACATTACACCATTTCTTATAATACATTTTATGCAAGGCTAAGTTGAATTCTGAGGCTTGCCAGATTTCTGTATCGATCAATGTATTTGATAGGGGAATGGGGATACATTATGTTGGGAAATTATAATATACACCATAATATGCACACAAACACACACACACACTCACTTTGTTTGTACTCATATTATAGCCAACTCTTAACTTTTGCATGAATTATTTGTAATAAAATATTTGTAACTAGTTGTCATGTATTTATTTTCTTTTAATGGGTTAAATGTTTGTAGTTGCATGTTTCAGTAATGATTAACATGGTTAAATAGTTGTACATCTCTGCTTGATTTAACTTTTGGTATGTTTGCCATTTTTAAATATTCTGTATATCCACTGAAGAAAGCAATAATCAACACACTACTGTAAATAAATGGACACTAACTGTTATAAAAATGGAAATTGCACTCCGTAAATTGCTCATAAATGGTGAGAAATGCTCAGTCTGAAGCCATTTGGCCATCAGTTTCACAGCCCTATAATAATGATACAAGTTATATAATCTTAAAAAGGGTTTATTTACAACCTCCGCAGTATAACATGTTGGGCAAAGTGGTATAGGATTGTCTGACATATAACCCATAACTTGAGGTTCAGTCTTTGCTGAAGAGAACCAAGAGGGATCTAGCTTTGTCCTTCATAACTGCAAAAGGCCTTGATTCTAGGCCAAAGGAAATTCTACATCCATTTCATTAGATCAGAACAAGATGGATCAACAGTGATTCATATTACTGGTTTGCATCCTAAAAAAAAGATAGTTGTGTTTTGCTGCATAACACACATTATTTGTCTACCCATATGATGTGGATCATTATCAGGTTATTTGATATATACGCTTCAGTAACAAAAGAACACCATGGCCTTATTTCTATTACAGCATATCGGATGACTCATTCATATTCCATTCACCCACAGCTAATTCCATGGGTGAAATCACATGATAATTGTTTTTAGACAGACAAGGCTACTACATGATACTTGAATGTTCCTTATATCCATCATGAGGTTGCTACAACCTAGCCTATGAATTAAAGTTTACAACGTAGGTGCACACAGGTCGAGAGACAAATTTGAGGTGACATTCAAAACCGCCTTCACACTCTTGACTGCATCTAGCTTATATAGGGTGTACTCGTTAGTCCAACAGTTGCAAACGAGAGTTTGCACAAATTCAGGTATGTTTATCCCCGTTTTGTTCCGTTTAAGAAACGTTTTTCAACAAATTAGGCGGAATGAATACACCCCTGATCACGCGTAAATGCAGTTCACTCTCAAAATAGCCATGTTGTATTCATTATCTTCCCTTTGCTTGTGGACTTCAATGCATAACATATCAGTTGAATGTGACCAGGTGGAAAAACCTTTCCAAGCCAACCGCTACACACAGCCTACTGTATATACATCGTTAGCTAAAGTAACGTCATAGTCAGCATAGCCAATAAAACTAATGCGGTAGTAAACTTGCTGCAATCATGCAATAACTTAGTGTACATTCAGTAAGCAGTTTCACTGGCAGGCCCCGGAGTCAATATATAAGTAATACCAAAAGCTTACCCTGACTTGGATGAGTTCCAGTGACGTGTTGGAAAATCATAGCCACCGAGCTAACACAGCATCCCTGTAGCTAGCTGCATTTTCTAGCTAAGTAATTGAAAGTGAAAAAAATGACACAATCTCTCTCTCGCTATTTCTCTCTTGCTTTTCCTTCATTTTGGAAGAAATGAATATGTTCAAAACTGTTCAACTATTGTCTTTCACTCTCTTTGAGTCAACTGCTCACCACATCTTATACACTGCAGTGCTAGCTAGCTGTAGTTTATGCTTTCAGTACTAGATTCATTATCTGATCCTTTGATTGGGTGGACAACATGTCAGTTCATGCTACAAGAGCTCTGATAGGTTGGAGGACATCCTCCGGAAGTTGTCATAATTACTGTGTAAGTCTATGGAAGGGGGAACCATGAACCTCCTAGGTTTTTTATTGAAATCAATGTACCCAGAAGAGGACGGAAGCTAGCTGTCCTCCAGCTACACCCTGGTGCTACGCTACAGCGTGCTGTTGAGGCTACTGCAGACCTTTGCAAATAGTGTGTTTTAATCAGTTATTTGGTGAAGTGATTATATTTAGTATAGTTCTATCTAAGAATTATAAGTTTTTAAATGTTTTACAATTAAATATTTTTTGAAATTCCCTGAGGAGGATGGTACTTCCCTTCCTCCTCTGAGGAGCCTCCACTACCATGGTTGTATACACATCTTAAAAAGGTAGTTTGTAAATGTGTTGAATGTCTTTGTTTTGGGTCCACACTGGCAAGTTAACTTATCAATTAGACAGTCACAAAGGATTTTCTTCTGAGTAACTGATCAGGACATTGCACTTTCCATTCATCATCAGGCAACTTTGATGTAAGCCTTGATCACAACTGTAGTGACTACTTCTATCTGTCACGCCTATTGTTGCGTATCCATTGTTAACTAGATACAGCACCAGGCAAAAGTTTGGACACACTTACTCATTCAAGGATTTTTCTTTATTTGACTATTTTCTACATTGTAGAAGAATAGTGAAAACATCAAAACTATGAAATAACACATATGGAATCATGTAGTAACCAAGAAATTGTTAATAAACAAATCAAAATGTATTTTATATTTAGCCACCCTTTGCCTTAATGACAGCTTTGCTTCACCTGGAATGCTTTTCCAACAGTCTTGAAGGAGTTCCCACATATGTTGGCTTCACTCTGTGGTCAAACTCATCCTAAACCATCTCAATTGGGTTGAGGTTGGGTGATTGTGGAGGCCAGGTCATCTGATGCAGCACACTATCACTCTCATTCTTGGTCAAATAACCCTTACACAGTCTGTAGGTGTATTGGGTCATTGTCCTGCTGAAAAACAAATAATAGTCCCACTAAGCGCAAACCAGATGGGATGAAGTATCGCTGGAGAATGCTGAGGTAGCCATGCTGGTAAGGTGTCCCTTGAATTCTAAATAAATCACAAACAGTGTCACCAGCAAAGTACCCCCACACCATCACACCTCCTCCCCCACGCTTCACGGTGGGAACCACACATGCGGAGATCAACTGTTCACCTAATCTGCGTCTTACAAAGACCAAAAATCTCACATTTGGACTCATCAGACCAAAGGAGAGATTTCCACCATTCTAATGTTCATTGCTCGTGTTTCTTGTTCCAAGGAAGTCAAATCAAATTTCCTTAGTCAAATGTGCCGAATACATGCAGTTAAAAAAATAAAACTAACAAGTAATTCAAGGGCAGCAGTAAAATAACAATAGCGAGACTATATACAGGGGGTGTACCAGTACAGAGTCAATGTGTGGGGGCACCGGTTAGTTGAGGTAATATGTACATTTAGGTAGAGTTATTAAAGTGACTATGCATAGATGGTAACAACAGAGAGTAGCAGCAGTGTAAAAGAGGGGGGGGGGGGGGGGGGGGGGTGTCACGCCATGACCTTAGAGATCCTTATTCTCTATGTTTGGTTAGGTCAGGGTGTGACTCGGGTGGGAAATTCTATGTTTTCTGTTTCTTTGTTTTTGGCCGAGTGTGGTTCCCAATCAGAGGCAGCTGTCTATCGTTGTCTCTGATTGGGGATCATACTTAGGCAGCCCTTTTTCCCACCATTAGGTTGCGGCTGACAGAACTGTGTTCTGCCTGACAGAACTGTGCGTTTTCGATTTTGTTTTTTAAAATTAAAATCATTAACACTTTCCACGCTGCGCCTTGGTCTACTCTTTTTGGTCTACTCTTTTTGGTCTATCCCCCCCAAAAATGGACCAAGCAGCGTGGCCAGGAGGAGTGGACATAGGAGGATATCCTGGATGGAGAAGGACCTTGGATGCTGGCCGGAGAGTATCGCCGTCCAAGGGACCAGATGGAGGCTGCGAGAGAGGAACGGCTATGATACGAAGAGTTAAGTCAACGACAGAAGCCCAAGAGGCAGCTCCCCAAAAAATTTGGGGGGCACACGAGGAGATTGGCGGAGTCAGGGTTTAGACCAGGACAGGTGTGACCAGTCAGGCACCGTGTTATGCAGTGATGCGCACTGTGTCTCCAGTGCGCATTCACAGCCCGGTGTGCTCTGTGCCAGCGCCCTGCAGTTGCCGGGCTAGGGTGAGCATCCAGCCAGGACGCGTTGTGCCAGCTCTACGCTCCAGACCTCCAGTCCGCCTCCACGGCCCAGTATATCCTGCTCCGGCTCTATGCACTATGCCTCCAGTGTGCCTGCACAGTCCAGTGCGTCCTGTGTCAGCGCCCCGCACTTGCCGGGCTAAAGTGAGCATTCAGCCAGGACGGGCTGTGCCAGCTCTACGCTCAAGACCTCCAGTGTGCCTCCACGGTCCAGTATATCCTGTGCCAGCTCCATGCACCCGGCTTCCAGTGATGATCCATGGCCCGAAGCCTCCAGTGATGATCCATGGCATGAAACCTCCAAATCAAATCAAATGTATTTATATAGCCCTTCGTACATCAGCTGATATCTCAAAGTGCTGTACAGAAACCCAGCCTAAAACCCCAAACAGCAAGCAATGCAGGTGTAGAAGCACGGTGGCTAAGAAAAACTCCCTATAAAGGCCAAAACCTAGGAAGAAACCAAGAGAGGAACCAGGCTATGAGGGGTGGCCAGTCCTCTTCTGGCTGTGCCGGGTGGAGATTATAACAGAACTTGGCCAAGATGTTCAAATGTTCATAAATGACCAGCATGGTCAAATAATAATAATCACAGTAGTTGTCGAGGGTGCAGCAAGTCAGCATCTCAGGAGTAAATGTCAGTTGGCTTTTCATAGCAGATCATTAAGAGTATCTCTATTAGAGGTCGACCGATTATGATTTTTCAACGCCAATACCGCTAAAAAAAAATTTTAAAAAGCTGATACCGATTAATTGGCCGTTTTTTTTTTTTTTTTTCATTTTTGTAGTAATGACAATTACAACAATACTGAATGAACAATTATTTTAACTTAAGATAATACATCAATAAAATCAATTTAGCCTCAAGTAAATAATGAAAAATGTTCAATGTGGTTTAAATAATGTAAAAACAAAGTGTTGGTGAAGAAAGTAAAAGTGCAATATGTGCTATGTAAGAAAGCTAACAGTTCAGTTCCTTGTCTTCAATATTCCCAGGTAAGAAGTTTTAGGTTGTAGTTATTATAGGAATTATAGGACTATTTCCCTCTATACCATTTGTATTTCATTAACCTTTGACTATTGGATGTTCTTATAGTCACTTTAGTATTGCCAGTGTAACAGTATATCAAATCAAATCAAATTTATTTATATAGCCCTTCGTACATCAGCTGATATCTCAAAGTGCTGTACAGAAACCCAGCCTAAAACCCCAAACAGCAAGCAATGCAGGTGTAGAAGCACGGTGGCTAGGAAAAACTCCCTAGAAAGGCCAAAACCTAGGAAGAAACCTAGAGAGGAACCAGGCTATGTGGGGTGGCCAGTCCTCTTCTGGCTGTGCCGGGTGGAGATTATAACAAAACATGGTCAAGATGTTCAAATGTTCATAAATGACCAGCATGGTCAAATAATAATAAGGCAGAATAGTTGAAACTGGAGCAGCAGCACAGTCAGGTGGACTGGGGACAGCAAGGAGTCATCATGTCAGGTATTCCTGGGGCATGGTCCTATGGCTCAGGTCCTCCGAGAGAGAGAAAGAAAGAGAGAATTAGAGAGAGCATATGTGGGATGGCCAGTCCTCTTCTGGCTGTGCCGGGTGGAGATTATAACAGAACATGGCCAAGATGTTCAAATGTTCATAAATGACCAGCATGGTCGAATAATAATAAGGCAGAACAGTTGAAACTGGAGCAGCAGCACAGCCAGGTGGACTGGGGACAGCAAGGAGTCATCATGTCAGGTAGTCCTGGGGCATGGTCCTAGGGCTCAGGTCCTCCGAGAGAGAGAAAGAGAGAAGGAGAGAATTAGAGAACGCACACTTAGATTCACACAGGACACCGAATAGGACAGGAGAAGTACTCCAGATATAACAAACTGACCCTAGCCCCCCGACACATAAACTACTGCAGCATAAATACTGGAGGCTGAGACAGGAGGGGTCAGGAGACACTGTGGCCCCATCCGAGGACACCCCCGGACAGGGCCAAACAGGAAGGATATAACCCCACCCACTTTGCCAAAGCACAGCCCCCACAACACTAGAGGGATATCTTCAACCACCAACTTACCATCCTGAGACAAGGCTGAGTATAGCCCACAAAGACCTCCGCCACGGCACAACCCAAGGGGGGGGGGCCAACCCAGACAGGATGACCACATCAGTGACTCAACCCACTCAGGTGACGCACCCCCTCCAGGGACGGCATGAGAGAGCCCCAGTAAAGCCAGTGACTCAGCCCCTGTAATAGGGTTAGAGGCAGAGAATCCCAGTGGAAAGAGGGGAACCGGCCAGGCAGAGACAGCAAGGGCGGTTCGTTGCTCCAGAGCCTTTCCGTTCACCCTCCCACTCCTGGGCCAGACTACACTCAATCATATGACCCACTGAAGAGATGAGTCTTCAGTAGAGACTTAAAGGTTGAGACCGAGTTTGCGTCTCTGACATGGGTAGGCAGACCGTTCCATAAAAATGGAGCTCTATAGGAGAAAGCCCTGCCTCCAGCTGTTTGCTTAAAAATTCTAGGGACAATTAGGAGGCCTGCGTCTTGTGACCGTAGCGTACGTGTAGGTATGTACGGCAGGACCAAATCAGAGAGATAGGTAGGAGCAAGCCCATGTAATGCTTTGTAGGTTAGCAGTAAAACCTTGAAATCAGCCCTTGCTTTGACAGGAAGCCAGTGTAGAGAGGCTAGCACTGGAGTAATATGATCAAATTTTTTGGTTCTAGTCAGGATTCTAGCAGCCGTATTTAGCACTAACTGAAGTTTATTTAGTGCTTTATCCGGGTAGCCGGAAAGTAGAGCATTGCAGTAGTCTAACCTGGAAGTGACAAAAGCATGGATTAATTTTTCTGCATCATTTTTGGACAGAAAGTTTCTGATTTTTGCAATGTTACGTAGATGGAAAAAAGCTGTCCTTGAAATGGTCTTGATATGTTCTTCAAAAGAGAGATCAGGGTCCAGAGTAACGCTGAGGTCCTTCACAGTTTTATTTGAGACGACTGTACAACCATTAAGATTAATTGTCAGATTCAACAGAAGATCTCTTTGTTTCTTGGGACCTAGAACAAGCATCTCTGTTTTGTCCGAGTTTAAAAGTAGAAAGTTTGCAGCCATCCACTTCCTTATGTCTGAAACACATTCTTCTAGCAAGGGCAATTTTGGGGCTTCACCATGTTTAATTGAAATGTACAGCTGTGTGTCATCCGCATAGCAGTGAAAGTTAACATTATGTTTTCGAATGACATCCCCAAGAGGTAAAATATATAGTGAAAACAATAGTGGTCCTAAAACGGAACCTTGAGGAACACCGAAATTTACAGTTGATTTGTCAGAGGACAAACCATTCACAGAGACAAACTGATATCTTTCCGACAGATAAGATCTAAACCAGGCCAGAACTTGTCCGTGTAGACCAATTTGGGTTTCCAATCTCTCCAAAAGAATGTGGTGATCGATGGTATCAAAAGCAGCACTAAGGTCTAGGAGCACGAGGACAGATGCAGAGCCTCGGTCCGATGCCATTAAAATGTCATTTACCACCTTCACAAGTGCCGTCTCAGTGCTATGATGGGGTCTAAAACCAGACTGAAGCATTTCGTATACATTGTTTGTCTTCAGGAAGGCAGTGAGTTGTTGCGCAACAGCCTTTTCTAAAATTTTTGAGAGGAATGGAAGATTCGATATCGGCCGATAGTTTTTTATATTTTCTGGGTCAAGGTTTGGCTTTTTCAAGAGAGGCTTTATTACTGCCACTTTTAGTGAGTTTGGTACACATCCGGTGGATAGAGAGCCGTTTATTATGTTCAACATAGGAGGGCCAAGCACAGGAAGCAGCTCTTTCAGTAGTTTAGTTTAGCTACCGTCCCTTTCCTCGCTCCTCCCTGGGCTCGAACCAGCAACAAAACGACAACAGCCACCACATCGAAGCAGCGTTGCCCATGCAGAGCAAGAGAATAAACCACCCCAAGGCTCAGAGCGAGTGAAGTTTGAAACGCTATTAGCGCGCGTTAACTAGCTAGCCATTTCACTTCGGTTACACCAGCCTCATCTCGGGAGTTGATAGGCTTGAAGTCATAAACAGCGCAATGCTTGACGCACAACGAAGAGCTGCTGGCAAAACGCACGAAAGTGCTGTTTGAATGAATGTTTACGCGCCTGCTTCTACCTACCACCGCTCATTCAGATACTTAGATACTTGTATGCTTGTATGCTCAGTCAGCTTATATGCAATGCAGGACACGCTAGATAATATCTAGTAATATCATCAACCATGATTAACTAGTGATTATGATTGATTGTTTTTTATAAGATAAGTTTAATGCTAGCTAGCAACTTACCTTGGCTTACTGCATTCGCGTAACAGGCAGTCTCCTTGTGGAGTGCAACGAGAAAGCGTCAGGTCGTTATTGCGTTGGACTAGTTAACTGTAAGGTTGCAAGACTGGATCCCCCGAGATGACAAGGTGAAAATCTGTCGTTCTGCCACTGAACGAGGCAGTTAACACACCGTTTCTAGGCCGTCATTGAAAATAAGAATGTGTTCTTAACTGACTTACCTAGTTAAATAAAGATTAAATAAAGGTGTAAAAAAAAAAATCGGCGCCCAAAAATAAAGATTTTATGAAAACTTGAAATCGGCCCCAATTAATCGGCCATTCTGATTAATCGGTCGACCTCTAATCTCTACCACTCCTGCTGTCTCTAGAGAGTTGAAAACAGCAGGTCTGGGACAGGTAGCACGTCCGGTGAACAGGTCCGGATTCCATAGCCGCAGGTAGAACAGTTGAAACTGGAGCAGCAGCACGGCCAGGTGGACTGGGGACAGCAAGGAGTCATCATGCCAAGTAGTCCTGAGACATGGTCCTAGGGCTCAGATCCTCTGAGAGAAAGAGAGAATTAGAGAGAGCATACTTGTGATGATCCATGGCCCGAAGCCTCCAGTGATGATCCATGGCACGAAGCCTGCAGTGATGATCCATGGCACGAAGCCTGCAGTGATGATCCATGGCACGAAGCCTCCAGTGATGATCCATGGCACGAAGCCTCCAGTGATGATCCATGGCACGAAGCCTCCAGTGATGATCCATGGCACGAAGCCTCCAGTGATGATCCATGGCACGAAGCCTCCAGTGACAATCCATGGCCTGGAGCCTCCAGCGACGGTCCCCAGTCCGGAGCCTGCAGCGACGGTCCCCAGTCCAGAGCTTACAGGGGGGGGGGGGGGGGGGGGGGTTCCTAGTGATGAAAGATGTTGGGTTTGCGCTAGACATAACGTTTTCTTTGATGGCCAAAAAGCTCAATTTTAGTCTCATCTGACCAGAGTACCTTCTTCCATATGTTTGGGGAGTCTCCCGCATGCCTTTTGGTGAACACTAAATGTGTTTGCTTATTTCTTTCTTTAAGCAATGTTTTTTTCTGGCCATTCTTCCGTAAAGCCCAGCTCTGGGGAGTGTACAGCTTAAAGTGGTCCTATGGACAGACAGATAGTCCAATCTCCGCTGTGGAGCTTTGCAGCTCCTTCAGGTTTATCTTTGGTCTCTTTGTTGCCGCTCTGATTAATACCCTCCTTGCCTGGTCCGTGAGTTTTGGTGGGCGGCCCTTTCTTGGCAGGTTTGTTGTGGTGCCATATTCTTTCCATTTTTTAATAATGGATTTAATGGTGCTCCGTGGGATGTTCAAAGTTTTGGATTTTTTTTTATAACCCAAACCTGATCTGTACTTCTACACAACTTTGTCCCTGACCTGTTTGGAGAGCTCTTTGGTCTTCATGGTGCCGCTTGCTTAGTGGTGTTGCAGACTCTGGGTCCTTTCAGAACAGGTGTATGTATACTGAGATCATGTGACAGATCATGTGACATGTAGATTGGACACAGGTGGACTTAATTTAACCAATTATGTGACTTCTGAAGGTAATTGGTTGCACAAGATCTTATTTAAGGGCTCCACCTTTCCATTTAAACTTTTTTGTGTTTTTTGAAACAATTAATTTTTTTCATTTCACTTCACCAATTTGAACTATTTTGTGTATGTCCATTACATGAAATCCAAATAAAAATCTGTTTAAAATACAGGTTGTAATGCAACAAAATAGAAAAAACGGCAAGGGGGATAAATACTTTTGCAAGGCACTGTATCGTGCACCAGCTTTTATTTACAAAAATAAGTAGTCCGCCGCCCCTTGTCTTACCAGACGCCGCTGTTCTATCCTGCCAGTACAGCGTCTAACCAACCAGCTGTATGTTGATAGTGTCGTTGTTTAGCCACGACTCCGTTAAGCAAAAGATATTGCTGTTTTGAATGTCCCGTTGGTAGTTTAATCTTCTGCGTAGGTCATCTATTTTATTCTCCAAAGATTGCACATTTGCTAGCAGAATGGAAGGAAGTGGAGGGTTATTTGATCGCCTACGAATTCTCAGAAGGCAGCCCGCCCTCTGGCCCCTTTTTCTCCACCTCCTCTTCACGCAAATCACGGGATCTGGGACTGTTCCTGAGAAAGCAGTATATCATTCGCGTCGGGCTTGTCAGACTCGTTAAAGGAACAAAAGGATTCTGCCAGTCCTTGGTGAGTAGCGTCAACATTATGTACAAAATAAGTAAAAAAGTAAGTGACAAACAACGCAAATCAGCAATCAAAAAAACACAATCTGTTGGGGACGCGGAAAACGTCAGCATTTTTTTCCAGTGCCATCTCTTCTTCTTATTTGTGTTCTTTAGTAGTGGTTTCTTTGCAGCAATTCGACCATGAAGGCATATGTGGCTACTGTGGTAGATAAACTTCTGTATTACCAGAGAGAGAGAGAGAGAGAAACTTCACACACCAGTCAGAGTTATACTTAAACTACACCTTTAATAATAATTAAGCTTTGCAATAGCATTTGACATTCAACAATTCACTATCTTTAATGAATAGTTGAGAGTGTCAACATAATGGCAACAGATCTTTTATAGCAAAGATCCACCTCCCTAGTCGACATGACAAACCACAGATACAGTGCCTTGCAAAAGTATTCGGCCCCCTTGAACTTTGCGACCTTTTGCCACATTTCAGGCTTCAAACATAAAGATATAAAACTGTATTTTTTTGTGAAGAATCAACAACAAGTGGGACACAATCATGAAGTGGAATGACATTTATTGGGTATTTCAAACTTTTTTAACAAATCAAAAACTGAAAAATTGGGCGTGCAAAATTATTCAGCCCCCTTAAGTTAATACTTTGTAGCGCCACCTTTTGCTGCGATTACAGCTGTAAGTCGCTTGGGGTATGTCTCTATCAGTTTTGCACATCGAGAGACTGAATTTTTTTCCCATTCCTCCTTGCAAAACAGCTCGAGCTCAGTGAGGTTGGATGGAGAGCATTTGTGAACAGCAGTTTTCAGTTCTTTCCACAGATTCTCGATTGGATTCAGGTCTGGACTTTGACTTGGCCATTCTAACACCTGGATATGTTTATTTTTGAACCATATCCAGGTTCCAGACACTGCCATACACCTCCCCCAATGGGAAAAGGAGGGAGTGACTGGCGTACAGACAGGGAGACAAGTAATTGGTTCCCCATTAATCACGCCATCCCTTCACATGGTTTAAGAATAGGTAAAGACACATTCACATAAGAAGATGATGTTCCATTCTGTCCTCTTCCCTTTCTGATATTCTGCATAGCACCAGGGACATCTGAAAGACAAGCCTGACCTCTCCCCTCTCTGGGCCCCAAGTGACTGAGCCCTAGCTGAGAAGGGAAAAGTGCAACTGCCAACAAATCAAATAAATCAAATCCAATTTTATTTGTCACATACACATGGTTAGCAGATGTTAATGCGAGTGTAGCGAAATTCTTGTGCTTCTAGTTCCGACAATGCAGTAATAACCAACGAGTAATCTAACTAACAATTCCAAAACTTCTACCTTATACACACAAGTGTAAAGGGATAAAGAATATGTACATAAAGATATATGCATGAGTGATGGTACAGAGCGGCATAGGCAAGATGCAGTAGATGGTATCGAGTACAGTATATACATATGAGATGAGTATGTAAACAAAGTGGCATAGTTTAAAGTGGCTAGTGATACATGTATTACATAAAGATGCAGTAGATGATATAGAGTACAGTATATATGTATACATATGAGCTAAATAATGTAGGGTATGTAAACATTATATTATGTAGCATTGTTTAAAGTGGCTAGTGATATATTTTACATCAATTCCCATTATTAAAGTGGCTGGAGTTGAGTCAGTGTGTTGGCAGCAGCCACTCAATGTTAGTGGTGGCTGTTTAACAGTCTGATGGCCTTTCAGTCTCTCGGTCCCTGCTTTGATGCACCTGTACTGACCTTGCCTTCTGGATGATAGCGGGGTGAACAGGCAGTGGCTCGGGTGGTTGTTTTCCTTGATGATCTTTATGGCCTTCCTGTGACATCGGGTGGTGTAGGTGTCCTGGAGGGCAGGTAGTTTGCCCCCGGTGATGCGTTGTGCAGACCTCACTACCCTCTGGAGAGCCTTACGGTTGTGGGCGGAGCAGTTGCCGTACCAGGTGGTGATACAGCCCGACAGGATGCTCTCGATTGTGCATCTGTAGAAGTTTGTGAGTGCTTTTGGTGACAAGACAAATTTCTTCAGCCTCCTGAGGTTGAAGAGGCGCTGCTGCGCCTTCTTCACGATGCTGTCTGTGTGGGTGGACCAATTCAGTTTGTCTGTGATGTGTACGCCGAGGAACTTAAAACTTACTACCCTCTCCACTACTGTTCCATCGATGTGGATAGGGGGGTGTTCCCTCTGCTGTTTCCTGATGTTGACTAGTCTCTCAAAGCACTTCATGATGACGGAAGTGAGTGCTACGGGGCGGTAGTCGTTTAGCTCAGTTACCTTAGCTTTCTTGGGAACAGGAACAATGGTGGCCCTCTTGAATCATGTGGGAACAGCAGACTGGGATAGGGATTGAATATGTCCGTAAACACACCAGCCAGCTGGTCTGCGCATGCTCTGAGGGCATGGCTGGGGATGCCGTCTGGGCCTGCAGCCTTGCGAGGGTTAACACGTTTAAATGTTTTACTCACCTCGGCTGCAGTGAAGGAGAGTCCGCGGCTGGGGATGTCGTCTGGGCCTGAAGCCTTGCGAGGGTTAACACGTTTAAATGTTTTACTCACCTCGGCTGCAGTGAAGGAGAGTCCGCATGTTTTGGTTGCGGGCCCTGTCAGTGGCACTGTATTGTCCTCAAAGCGGGCAAAAAAGTGATTTAGTCTGCCTGGGAGCAAGACATCCTGGTCCGTGACTGGGCTGGTTTTCTTTTTGTAATCCGTGATTGACTGTAGACCCTGCCACATACCTCGTGTCTGAGCCGTTGAATTGCGATTCTACTTTGTCTCTATACTGACGCTTAGCTTGTTTGATTGCCTTGCGGAGGGAATAGCTACACTGTTTGTATTCGGTCATGTTTCCGGTCACCTTGCCCTGATTAAAAGCAGTGGTTCGTGCTTTAAGTTTCACGCGAATGCTGCCATCAATCCACGGTTTCTGGTTTGGGAATGTTTTAATCGTTGCTATGGGAACGACATCTTCAACGCACGTTCTAATGAACTCGCTCACCGAATCAGCGTATTCGTCAATGTTGTTGTTTGACGCAATATGAAACATATCCCAGTCCACGTGATGGAAGCAGTCTTGGAGCGTGGAATCAGATTGGTCGGACCAGCGTTGAACAGACCTCAGCACGGGAGCTTCTTGTTTTAGCTTCTGTCTGTAGGCAGGGAGCAACAAAATGGAGTCGTGGTCAGCTTTTCCGAATGGAGAGCGGGGGAGGGCCTTATATGCGTTGCGGAAGTTAGAATAGCAATGATCCAAGGTTTTGCCAGCCCTGGTTGCGCAATCGATATGCTGATACAATTTAGGGAGTCTTGTTTTCAGATTAGCCTTGTTAAAATCCCCAGCTACAATGAATGCAGCCTCAGGATATGTGGATTCCAGTTTGCAAAGAGTCAAATAAAGTTTGTTCAGAGCCATCGATGTGTCTGCTTGGGGAGGAATATATACGGCTGTGATTATAATCGAAGAGAATTCCCTTGGTAGATAATGCGGTCGACATTTGATTGTGAGGAATTCTAAATCAGTTGAACAGAAGGACTTGAGTTCCTGTATGTTGTTGTGACCACACCACGTCTTGTTAACCATACCACGTCTCGTTAACCATACTGCATACGCCCCCGCCCTACATACCGCATACGCCCCCGCCCTACATAACGCATACGCCCCTGCCCTACACTATAGTCCAAAGGGATACATTCTAATGACAAGTATCTCACATAAGCATATTATGCAAATAAAACATCTTATCTATGTTACCCAACTAATTCTGATTCATCCACCACACTACTTTGAAGAATCTCAAATATATTTTGATTTAACAATTTTTCGCTTACTACATGATCCCATGTGTGTTATTTCATAGTTATCTATAATGTAGAACATTGTAAAAAATAAAGAACAACCCTGGAATGAGTACGTGTCTCCAAACTTTTGACTGGTACTGTATAGAAATGTAATTACATCCAACACAATGTTGAAAAACAGAATGCTTCCCATCACAAGATCACACAACTAGATGTGAGCTTGACGTGATCCCAACACTGCCACCAATGTAATGAAAGAAAGTGAAAGCTGCAACAGGGAATTTAACCAGAACTTATACGTGGAAAAGTGAACTCTAACACCTGTTGCCTTGAAAGTCTAGTAGGCCTCTAGGCAGAGGCAGTAGGCCTACAATGCTGGCATATGCTTTGTTACAATAGCCTAAGTATATAACATGATTGACACAACTGTAATAATCATCATGAAATGGCCTTGGAAGTGCCATAAGTGTAAGCCAACATAATTCCTCATTTTATGTTAACTTGTTTAACTGCATTGATATGGCTCTTTTTGATCACAGTCCAGACTTGTTATAGTTGCAAATACCATGCAGTTGCACCAGGGGAATTTAAACCAAATATTTTATGTTGCAGGTGTTTGGTTTCCCTACATTTATTGATTAATTTATTTCCCATCATGAAAATGTAACCCTATTCCCCAATCAAATATGTTCATCGATACCACACACAAAAAAACATACAAATACAGCTTTTTACTCCAATCTGTTGGTTAACCCTAAAAATCTGACATAGCACCAGTATCCCAAAGTATTAAGCAAAAACAAGCATAGAAAACAGCATTGGCATTAATAATAACACTAATAAAAAATGTAAGGCTACTATTACATTCTAAGTATTTTGGTGACAAACTGGTTGATTAACAATATTGGGTTGTTATTTTCTAAAAGGCAGTGTAGAACACCATTGCCCAAAATGCATTGCTCCAATAAATAATAAAATATTGTTCCGAAATTTGCCCCCCCCCAAATGTATTTGCCTATGAATGATGTCACACCCATTTTCTTTGTATTTTCCTACGAATTAAGTCACACAAAATGTGTGTATTTTCACACAAATTAAGACCCACAAAAACTTAACAAAATCTGCTGAAATACGTTTTGCACATATTTGCACAAATTGAGTGTGAGATTGTCTTGCAGATAGAATGGTTGTTTTTATTGGGAATATTCAAATGAATATTTTTCAATATTACATTTTTTTTGAGACAAAAATATTTCTGTTTTGGGTATCTGTTGTCAACTCCGTCAGTGTCTTGCCCTTTAAGATCGTTTTTAAATATAGTGCCTTCGGAAAGTATTCAGACACGGACTTTTCCCCCATTTTGTTACGTTATATCCTATTTCTAAAATTGATGATGAAACAAACAAAAATTGAATCAATCTAAACACAATACCCCATAATGACAAGTTTTTGAAATGTTTGCTAAAAAAGAAATATTATAATAAAGAAATATCATATTTACATAAGTATTCAGACCCTTTACTTAGTACTTTGTTGAAGCACCTTTGGCAGCGATTACAGCTTGAGTCTTATTGGGTATGACGCTACAAGCTTGGCACACCTGTATTTGGGGAGTTTCTCCTATTCTTCTCTGCAGATACTCTCAAGCTCTGTCAGGTTGGATGGGGAGTGTCGCTGCACAGCTATTTTCAGGTCTCTCCAGATATTTTTGATCAGGTTCAAGTCTGGGCTCTGGCTGGGCCACTCAAGGACATTGAGACTTGTCCCGAAGCCACTCCTGCATTGTCTTGGCGGTGTGCTTAGGGTAGTTGTCCTATTAGAAGGTGAACCTTCACCCCAGTCTGAGGTCCTGAGTGCTCTGGAGCAGGTTTTCATCAAGGATCTCACTGTACTTTGCTCCGCTCTTATTTCCCGCGATTCTAATTTGTCTCCCAGTCCCTGACTCTGAAAAACATCCACGCAGAATGATGCTGCCACCACGCTTCACCGTAGGGATGGTGCCAGGTTTGATCCATACGTGAGGAGGAACTTTGCATTCAGACCAAAGAGTTCAATCTTGGTTTCATCAGACCAGATAATCTTGTTTCTCATGGTCTGAGAGTCCTTTAGGTGCCTTTTGGCAAACTCCAAGCGTGTTGGCATGTGCCTTTTACTATGGAGAGGCCACTCTACCACTAAGGCCTCATTGGTGGAGTGCTGCAGAGATGGTTGTCTTTCTGGAAGGTTCTCCCATCGCCACAGAGGAACTCTGGAGCTTTGTCCAATGGTCACTGTCAGAGTGACCATCGGGTTCTTGGTCACCTCCCCGACCAAGGCCCTTCTCCCCTGATTGTTCAGTTTGGCCTGGCGGCCAGCTCTAGGAAGAGACTTGGTGGTTCCAAAATTGTTCTGTTTTAGAATGATGGAGGCCACTGTGTTCTTGGGGAACTTCAAGGCTGCAGACTTTTATTTTGGTACCCTTTCCCAGATCTGTGCCTCGACACAACCCTGTCTCGGAGCTATATGGACAATTCCTTCGACCCCATGGCTTGGTTTTTAATCTGACTTGCACTGTCAACACTGGGACCTTATATAGATTGGTGTGTGCCTTTCCAAATCATGTCCAATCAATTTAATTTACTACAGGTGGACTCCAATCAAGTTGTAGAAACAGCTCAAGGATGATAAATGGAAACAGGATGCACCTGACCTCAATTTTGAGTCTCACAGCAAAGGGTCTGAATACTTATGCAAACAGGTATCTGTTTTTTTATTTTTAATACATTTGCAAACATTTCTAAAAACCTGTTTTTGCTTTGTCCTAATGGGGTATTGTGTGTAGATTGATATAACACATAACACATATGGAATCGTGTAGTAACTAAATAAGTGTTAAACAAATCAAAATATATGTTATATTTGAGATTCTTCAAAGTAGCCACACTTGACTCGAAGACAGCTTTGCACACTCTTGGCATTCTCTCAACCAGCTTCATGAGTTATGCACCTGGAATGCATTTCAATTAATAGGTGTGCCTTGTTAAAAGTTCATTTGTGGAATTTCTGTCCTTCTTAATGCATTTGAACCAATCAGTTGTGTTGTGACAAGGTAGGCGTGGTATACAGAAGGCAGCCTATTTTGGTAAAAGACCAAGTCCATATTATGGCAAGAACAGTTCAAATAAGCAAAGAGAAATAAGAGTCAATCATTACTTTAAGACATGAAGGTCAGTCAATCCGGAAAATGTCAAGCACTTTGAAAGTTTCTTCAAGTGCAGTCGCAAAAACCATCAAGCGCTATGATGAAACTGGCTCTCGTGAGGACCGCCACAGGACAGGAAGACCCAGAGTTACCTCTGCTGCAGAGGAAAAGTTCATTAGAGTTACCAGCCTCATAAATTGCAGCCCAAATAAATTCTTCACAAAGTTCAAGTAACAGACACATCTCAACATCAACTGTTCAAAGGAGACTGCGTGAATCAGGCCTTTATTCGTCCATGCGTGTGTGTTTGTGAACAACTTCAGGATGGTATCCTTCGGATATATATTCCTGCGATGGAGAGAAGCTTACTTGTTCATGTTCATATAATTACACCCTGTCACTCTGCCCTAAGGGTAAATGGATTTAATCCCAGGCATAATCCATATTCTGAACAGAGTATAATTACGTTAGTGAGGGAAGGCAGCAGGGCGGTTATGGATGGCAGTTGTCAGTTGTGGTAGAAAAGCGGTGAGACCAGTCATCAATGTTGTTGGTGTGTGGAAGTTTTTTGGCTCCCTGTTATGTCTGACAACCTGGTGACAATGTGGGAAAAAACAGCAGCCTCCTGTCCTCAGGAAACACAATACATGTAGAACTGAGGAAGAGAGTGCACACACACACACACACACACACACACACACACACACACACACTCGCAAAGACAACACATCATACAGGTTCCCAGACTCACAAAGAAAGGGAACATGTACTTTCTCTCTCCATCTCCAAAGACAATTTACACACACGCGCTGTTTAGCGTGTTGGTAACACATCTACCCCGGCAGAAGTCATTCAGGTATTATTTCCAGCCGCCTCTAAAGTAATAAAACTCTTGTCAAACACTAATGCGCTTAGGGCCTGAGTGACTGTTACATAAATATAAAATTGAATAGACTTAGCCTTTGCAGTGAGAATGGAAATGCAACACGGCACTGTATCATGCAGGTAGTCTATCAACATACTTTAGGTAGTTGGCAGGCTTTTTAGGCATTATCATCCAACAATGCACTGATAAGTAACATTGAACAATATGTCTTGTTCAAAACATTATTAGGAAAAGGTTAGTCTCAGTTCCCAATGACTCATAAGTAATTACAAATGTTTTCAATTTCTATTTACATGTCAAAAAGACAGTCAAATTCATGTCTTGTCAAAACATAGACAATCCTTCTAGACCTTCTTTTTGTTAGTCTACAAGTAACTGTCACTAAGCTATAGCCTATATATGCCCATGCATTAAATATGTCTAAATGAGTGAGCAGGCAAAGTGTACGCAATAAACGTTCTAGAGCACGGCAGTAGACTATATACATAATACTGTATGTATATGACTAAAAGTAAGATATGCCTACATTGCATTGATTGTTCAGGTCTTGTGTTGCCAAACGTCAATAAATGTGCTCTGATATTTAGTGAATACTGTGATCTGATAGCATCCAGTGATGTGCTTTTTTTCTCTCAGTATTTATTTGTGCAATATCATTTGGGGGGCTTGGAAAATACTTCCTGTACTTTGTATCATAAATTCAGCTATTATGTATGTCATGTTGAGAAATATTTGCTAAATATAAGTCTGGATTATTTTTTTTAGTTTTTTACCATTACTTATTTTAAATGGGTCCGTTTTACAAAATGCATACATTAATACAAAAAATGTCCCAGTACAAATATTTTCCTATTAAAAGATACATTTTAGGCCTCCCGGGTGGCGCAGTGGTTAAGGGCGCTGTACTGCAGCGCCAGCTGTGCCATCAGAGTCCTGGGTTCGCGCCCAGGCTCTGTCGTAACCGGCCGCGACCGGGAGGTCCGTGGGGCGACGCACAATTGGCCTAGCGTCGCCCGGGTTAGGGAGGGCTTGGTCGGTAGGGGTGTCCTTGTCTCATCGCGCACCAGCGACTCCTGTGGCGGGCTGGGCGCAGTGTACGCGTTTCCTCCGGCGCACGGCTGGCTTCCGGGTTGGATGTGCGCTGTGTTAAAGAGGACGCATGACTTTCAACCTTCGTCTCTCCCGAGCCCGTACGGGAGTTGTAGCAATGAGACAAGATAGTAGCTACTACAACAATTGGATACTACGAAAATTGGGGAGAAAAAGGGGTAAAATTTATATATAAAAAAAAAAGATGCATCCCATTTCTCATTTCTCCTACAGTTTACACTGTATTCCACCTGTATTCCACAGCATGATGGGAAACAGCTGGGCACTGGCCAGATTGACTTTACTGGTTATCTGGTTATCTCATGTCCAATGGAGTCAGACTGTGAAGAGGAATTCTACAACTCAAAACTGCTCTAGTGTTAAACAAAAATATAAATGCAACAATTTTACTGAGTTACAGTTCATATGAGGAAATCAGTCAATATAAATTAAATAATTAGGCCCTAATCTATGGATTTCACATGACTGGGAATACATATATGCATCTGTTGGTTACAGAGACCCTTGACAAAAATGGGCCTGAGGATCTCATCACAGTATTTTCATGCATTCAAATTGCCAAACGATAAAATGCAACGTTGTGAACAGTGTCCCATGGTGGTGGTGGGGTTATACCATATATACCATAACCCCACCACCACCATGGGACACTGTTCACAACGTTGACATCAGAAAACCGCTTGCCCACGCGACATCATGCACCAGGTCTGCGGTTGTTAGGCTGGTTGGACGTACTGCCAAATAATCTAAAACGACATTGGAGGCGGCTTATGGTAAAGAAATTAACATTCAATTCTCTACCAACAGTTCTGGTGGACCTTCCTGCAGTCAGCATACCAATTGCACGCTCCTTCAACTTGAGACATCTGTGGCATTGTGTTGTGTGATAAAACTGCACATTTTAGAGTAGACTTTTATTGTGCCCAGCACAAGGTGCACCTGTGTAATGATCATGCTCTTTAATCAGCTTCTTGATATGCCACACCTGTCAGGTGGATGGATTATCTTGGCGAGAAACACTCACTAACAGGGATGCAAACAAATGTGTACACAAAATTTGAGAGAAATCAGCTTTTTGTATTTATGGAACTTTTCAGGAATACTTTAGTTCAGCTCATGAAACCAACACTTTACATATTGCATTTATATTTGTGTTAAGTATATATATTACATTTCTATGGATAAGTCTGAGGTTTTGCCCTTTCCTCACAGTTGAACTGGTTCATGTAGTAGTTGGTCTGTATATTAATCTCACAAAATAATTCTAAATCATTTGAGTTCTTTAATGATAAACAATCTGCTCTCCCAGTTCAGACAAGACTACATCAGCGGTGATTTAACTCATTCCAAGAGGTACAGCGACTACGACACCTTTGTGGGTCTGATGGGCAGGAGAAGTGCAGGTAAGAGTCTGGGACTCCAGGGTCCAAAGAGAGCCTTTGTATTCTGTCACCGGTAGCAGGTTCTTCCACAGTATACATGATATGGATGACCGTGTGCCCACCATCTAGAAATGTTATCAACTTTTAAACCTACTGTCTATCGCACAAATAAAATGTTTATCTAATGCAGCAAGTCTGTGACTAAAACGTCTGAAGATTAATTAATATGTCGCATTATGCAGTGGTAACATACATACTGTAATATGTGATCATCTTATTTCTAGGTGTAAATGTTCTACCTCCACAAACAGTGCAATTTTATGCAACGCCTTTTGGTGAAAATGTTACATACAGTGGGGCAAAAAAGTATTTAGTCAGCCACCAATTGTGCAAGTTCTCCCACTTAAAAGGCATAATTTGCAAATAAATTCATTAAAAATCCTACGTGATTTTCTGGATTTTTTTCTACTTTTGTCCGTCATAGTTGAAGTGTACCTATGATGAAAATTACAGGCCTCATCTTTTTAAGTGGGAGAACTTGCACAATTGGTGGCTGACTAAATACTTTTTTGCCCCACTGTATGTAATTGTGTTTTTAAAGAACCAAACTCTTTTTCTGTAGCAGACATGGATGGCGTCTTTCTCGGCCTCCTGGGTCGCAGGAGCTCCAGGTCAGGTGAGTAACTCCCCCCTGGGCAAAACACTGATTCACCCAGTTTTACATATAAACAACAAAAACATTTAATGTAATTGAATCAACGTAGAAAACTGATTGGATTTTTTAAAGTCATCAACATAAGGAAAATATTTTTTCACCCAACTAAATCCAATGACATGAATTGTTCTGTTGATTTCACATTGAATTCAGGTTAGTTGACTACCAAATGTAAATCAAAAATAGACCTTTAACTGATGTCTGTGCCCAGTGGGTAGCTACTGTACACTACACAGAGTAGTTGCTGGGAAGAGACGGAAAGCAGAACCTGGAGACCGTTTGCCCTCCAGTGACACTTTGTGGAATTCCCAAATGCCAAAGTAGATGACTATTGAACGCTGGGGAACGTGTTTCATAACTACGCCTGTTTATCTTGTTGATCTGTGCGCGGTGATAGCCATTCCTCAGCCCTGGGGAGAGGAATACCCACAGCCAAGAGGAGGAATTCTCATCAAGAACGGGAGACTGAGGCACGTAGGACTTTTACATGAAATGACCACACCAAACATTACAAAAACAACACTTAAGTCATCTCAGTGATTGAGACCCATACATGTTAGAGACCATTATGGTCTAATATGGAGTGAATTGAATATTCATAAATGAATTCTCTAACAGAAAGCCTCCAAGATCGTACCAGTTATCAGCCCTGTGCTGGCTGAAATGTTGTGCTACTGCTTAGTGCTGCTCCGTCATCTTACTAGATCTGACCACAGTTTTGTTCTCCATTTTTTCTCCTTACCATCTCTCTGCTTAGATTTGCACCCGTTGTGTAGGGTCCTGCTTCGTCTACTACGCCGGACTGTATTCATCATTCACCCAGAGTTCCTCTAAATAGGATTTACTAAGAAACCGTAGTCTTGCCGTGATGCCACTGCTTATTTCTCACCACCACGAGAGGATGATTCTGTAAACATACATGTAACATATTGCAAACTAATGTAATGTTAATTCTGTATTTTACAATATGTCACCTAATGTATTACAACCATGTCTAAATTATACCAGATTAAGGGTCATATACCGTACCAGCCTTTGGTAACCCCTAGAGCACCTCTGTCTGAGATATAATTTCACACAGTCAATAAAATCAGCCTCTCTGATGAGATTAGACATACACAGCTGAGTAAAATTATGCCTTTGAGAACATACTGCAAAATATGGTTATAACACAAATAACCATATGGTCACTGCCAACATAAACAGATACAGTTCTATACACACAGTTCCCTTTTACAGGAATGTGAACTATATAGCAGATTGTAGGATTGGGTTGCTTGTACCAACACACACACCCCCCAGAAAGAGAAATCCAGAGGCTTGGTAAAAGGCAGGTGTTTGAGGCAGACTTCACTCTGATCCATGTGATCTTCAGTTAAGAACAAATTCTTATTTATAATGACAGTCTACCGGGGAACAGTAGGTTAACTGCCTTTTTCAGGGGCAGAATGACAGACTTGACCTTTCGGTTACTGGCTCAACGCTCAAACCACTAAGCTACCCTCCGCCCCAATGAATGGTGACATTATACAAGATTGATGCCTTTGTGGTTGAAGGAGTGGAGTAGACCTGCCCCGCACCTTTCACACTGACGCATGTGACTAACGTCATGCACCGTTTCCCCCCCATAGAGTACATTCAGACTCGACAGCTCCAGAGCTATTCAAAGTCTAGGACACATGCCAGTTGGGTGACTAAGATCTCCACTGAAGTAAAGAACAGGACTTAGTTATTTGATCAGCGTTGTGAAATGACGGCTCGTAAGGTGAACAGGAAGTAGATAGGACAAGAAAGTGAGGAGGATACTTCCAAGTCATTCTTGTTTGAAACAGGTTTAAAATACAGAATAAAATCTTACAGCATACATGCTGATTTGGTTTACTGTTTAAGTTACAATGGAGGCTGCCATGTGACAAATGTCAATACACCTATACAGGCCCTCTGTTTGTGAAAAGGGTGTCTGACCAATATACAGCACCACGTACAGGATGTTAAGTTAACACATGTCTATAAAACAGACATCAACCAGTGAAATACAGGGCTATAGACATAAGTCCCATTTGAACTGAAGATGAAAAGACAAGACACCCTGTGAGTTTGGTTTGAGGTGATCAATGAGTCACTTTGCTCAAAAAGTATAATATACTGGAAAAGCGTACAGAATAAGAATATGGTATAATACAATGAAGACTCATAAAAATTAAAACAAAATCAGTCTGCGACATCAGCTAATGACATCACACACACACCAAACATCCCCACCCATTGTCATTTCCCAGAAAACTCTCCCCTAAAAACGATTGAATCATCCTATCCATAACAGATTTAAATAGAACTTGAATCAAACAAATAAACACAATATTATCCAATCAAACAGGGTGCAAAAACTGTTCTCTAGAGATCGGCTAACTGAACATGCACAGGTAGGTTCAAGCGACATGTCCGTCTTGTTTTTAGTCACAGTGCAGTTTCAAAATGTGCAACTAACGTTGCACACAATCATGCTTCACAAGGCACAAGCTACTGGGGCTGATTGAGAGAGAGTCTCCCTGGTTTAAAAAGTGACCCTCTCTCTCGTTACCACTCTTCAACAGAATGTCTGAAAGACCTGGTCTTCTTATACAGACAATATTTTATACAGGTATAAATAAAAACACAAATCTAAGACCAAGTTTGGTTTTCAACTCCTAGTAGCGTAGGTTGATTAGGGTAGGGGAAGCTGATCCTAAATCCTTTCTGATAAATCTAGTTAATCTAGTCAGCTCAATGTTAAAGCGAGGGCTGTGAGGACTGGTCAAACTGGTTACAGTGGGGAGTAGCAAGATGAACCAGTCCAGTAGGAATATCCTATAGGAACATTGGCCCAGGACCACTCACCAAGTCATCCTCTAATTATTTGATGATGCGTTAAGAGTGGTCCAAGAACTGAAGGAATTAAAACAGGTATTTAAAACAACAATCATGTTAAATATCTTAAAAAATTGAAGGGCTGTTGACATTTCAACATGGAGGCTGTGTGGTAAGGACAAAAAAAAAAAAGAAAAAAAAGGGGATGGTTGGTGCCAGTAACAACCCAACCAACAGCCAGTCACACATTCTTCAACACTGACACAATCCTTCACAACAGCACACTTCTTTGGGAGGCACCACAGTTGAATCTTTTCACTTCTGTAAAAATGTGTGCAAGTGCGTCCATACAGATGCATATGCACACATGCACGCTCAAAAGCAACCATTAACACACCTCGCTCTCAGATACACAAGGCTGCTACTGCTTGTCATCCGGTGCAGCAGCAGGCGGGTCCTTCTCTGCTGCAGCAGGAGGCATCACTTCCTGTTTCCTGTCTGTCCTGGACGGACTCTCCACCCTCGCCATTGGCCCCCTCTGGATGGTCGGCTGCTCTTTGGAGTACGAGTGTCCACCCTCTGACCTGTCCCACGCCTCATTCTTGTAGCCCAGGGGGGCCGGGGGCTGGTAGCGGTACCTGTAGCCAAAGGCACGTAGGTGGTAGACGTAGTACTCCAACAGGTACATGAGAGACGCGTCCACATAGTGGAAAGACACAGACAGGTCCGAGCAGCAATTTGGCCCCTACGGGACAGTACAGAAGACCAGGGTTAGAGCCAGGATGGGGAAAGGAAAAGGGAGGGGGTACAGACAGTGAGGGAGGCCCAAGGCTCAATTTAGCATTACAACAAACTGGACAGGGGACAATGATTCATCTAACTACTAAAATGTCAAACTAAAATGTAGTAGTCGTATCATGTCAGTAAATCAAAAACAGTGTGACCGTGCAAGGAGCTAAATTATGGGGTGTTCAATCAAAAATGGATCTTTTGACCAATGGATAAAAATAATTGTTAAGATACTACTAAGAAAGGGTCCAAACCTCATGTCTTTATCATAATTCGTTTAACATTAATTGGAGTTTTTACCCTTGTAGAATGGCCAAGTTTAAGGAGACTAAATCCATGTAGGCCAGAGGTTTAAAAAAAATAATCTGGAAAATAGTATTGCGTCAGCTAGGCTGGATGCTGTGCGATTGAGACAAGACATTTTCATGTTTTAGTATATACTTTTCATATTAATGAGAAATTCCTGTTCCCCCCCACCCAAAGATTTCTCAGAAAAACAAGCGTCTCTGAAAAGTCAGAGCATACCGCAAGCTTTTAATTTTTCCAAACAATTTCACATTTAAACTGAACAAAAATATAAATGCAACAAGTTAAAAGCTGTTACTGAGTTACAGTTGAAATAATGAATTTATTTCAATGGAGAGATTACCTTAGGGCCTACTCTATGGATTCACTACTGGGAACACAGCTATATTTGGAAAGTATTCATAACCCTTCACATTTTGTTACGTTACAGCCTTATTCTAAATAGTGCCCTCCCCCTCTTCAATCTACACACAAAACCCCATAATGACAAAGCAAAAACAGGCATTTAGACATTTTTGCAAATGTATTTATCCTGACTAGCCTCCTAGTCCATGCAGCTGAAAAACATCCCCAAAGCTGCCACCACCATCCTTCACCTGTAGGGATGGTACTGGCCAGGTGATGAGTGGTGCCTGGTCTCCTCCAGACAGGACACTTGGCATTCAGGCCAAATAGTTCAGTATTGGTTTCATCAGACCACAGAATCTTGTTTCTCATGGTCTGGGAGTCCTTTAGGTGAATGTTAGCAAACTCCAAGCAGGCTGTTCTACATTTTACTGAGGAGTGGCTTCCATCTGGCCACTCTACCATAAAGGCCTGATTGGTGGAGTGCTGCAGAGATGGAACTCTGTCAGAGTGACCAACGGGTTCTTGGTTACCTGCCGGACCAAGGCCCTTCTCCCCCGATTGCTCAGTTTGGCCGGGCAGCCAGCTCAAGGAAGAGTCTTAGTGTTTCCGAACTTCTTCCAATGAAGAATGATGGAGGCCACTGTGTTCTTGGGGACCTTCAATGCTGCAGACATTTCGTTGGTACCCTTCCCCAGATCTGTGCCTTGACACAATCCTGTCTCTGAGCTTTATGGACAATTCCTTTGACCTATTGGCTTGGTTTTTGCTCTGACATGCACTGTCAACTGTGGCACCATAGACAGGTGTGTGCCTTTCCAAATCATGTCCAATCATTTGAATTTACCACAGGTGGACCAATCAAGTTGTAGAAATATCAAGGATGATCAAAAGAAGACGCACCCGAGCTCAATTTCAAGTCTCATAGCAAAGGATCTGAATACTTATGTAAATAAAGTTTATTTTATACATTTGCAAACATTTCTAAAAACATATTTCTGCTTTGTTATAAGACCCCTCCCTCCTTACATATATAGGGTCCTAGACTACAAATGAACAATATAAATACACACATTGAGTTTTAATATTGTTCCACAGTAGTTTTCTAGTCTAGGCCTCTTATAAAGAAACTGTCTGAGAAATGTGTGACTTCAGGGTGTCTGTGAGAAGAGCCTAAAAGATAAAAGATGCAGGGAGTGTAGGGACTCCCCAGGGAGTGTAAGAGATGAGACGAGTCAGACATTCCACTATAAATCAAAATTGGGGAGTGGACATTTAACTTCTACGCTTTTAGATAACACTGAAACTCTATGTAGCTGTGGCTGCATGGGCTTGGTCTCATGAGTAGAAGGTAATGATGTAGGCAGTGACATCACTAAGGCTGGACTTCAGGTTTAATAAAATAACTTGGGACTTGACTATTTTGCAGAACATATGTTTTATGTTCCTGTTGTCAACTGTCTGTAATTGAATTAAAGGTTTTTGAATTATTTAATTTAAGATAGTCATAATGCTAATTTCACCAATGAGCCAGTGATTGACAAGGAAACGAACCCCAACACACTATCACAATTCCAATGGGTCAGAAGTTTACATACACTTGACTGTGCCTTTAAACAGCTTGGAAAATTCCAGAAAAATATGTTATGGCTTTAGAAGGTTCTGATAGGCTAATTGACATCATTTGAGTCAATTGGAGGTGTACCTGTGGATGTATTTCAAGGGCTACCTTCAAACTCAGTGCCTCGTTGCTTCACATCATGGGAAAATCAAAAGAAAAATCAGCCAAGACCTCAGAATTATTATTATTATTATTATTATATATATATATTTTTTTAAAGACCACCACAAGTCTGGTTCATCCTTGGGAGCAATTTCCAAACGCCTGAAGGTACCAAGTTCACCTGTACAAATAATAGTATGCAAGTATAAACACCATGGGACCACGCAGCCGTCATACCTCTCAGGAAGGAGACGTGTTCTGTCTCCTAGAGATGAACGTACTTTGGTGCGAAAAGTGCAAATCAATCCCAGAACAACAGCAAAGGACCTTGTGAAGATGCTGGAGGAAACAGGTACAAAAGTATCTATATCCACAGTAAAACCAGTCCTATATCGACATAACCAGAAAGGCTGTTCAGCAAGGAAGAAGCCACTGCTCGAAAACCGCCACAAAAAAGCCAGACTACGGTTCGCAACAAAGATTGTACTTTTTGGAGAGATGCTCTCTGGTCTGATGAAAGAAAAATAGAACTGTTTGGCCATAATGACCATTGTTATGTTTGGAGGAAAAAGGGGGAAGCTTGCAAGCCGAAGAACACCATCCCAACCGTGAAGCACGGGGGTCGCCGCATCATGTTGTGGGGGTGCTTTTCTGCAGAATGGCTGGTGCACTTCACAAAAGAGATGGCATCATGAGGAAGTAAAATTATGTGGATATATTGAAGCAACATCTCAAGACATCAGTCAGGAAGTTAAAGCTTGGCCACACATGGGTCTTCCAAATAGACATTGACCCCAAGCAAACTTCCAAAGTTGTGGCAAATTGGCTTAAGGACAACAAAGTCAAGGTATTGGAGTGGCCATCTCAAAGCCCTGACCTCAATCCGATAGTACATTTGTGGGGTGAACTGAAAAAGCGTGTGCAAGCAAGGAGGCCTACAAACCTGACTCAGTTACACCAGCTCTGTCAGGAGGAATGGGCCAAAATTCACCCAACTTATTGTGGGAAGCTTGTGGAAGGTTAACCGAAACGTTTGACCCAAGTTAAACAATTTAAAGGCAATGCTACCAAATACTAATTGAGTGCATGTAAACTTCTGACCCACTGGGAATATGATAAAATAAATAAAAGCTGAAGAAAATCACTACTATTATTCTGACATTTCACATTCTTAAAATAAAGTGGTGATTCTAACTGACCTAAGACAGGGAATTTTTAATAGGATTAAATATCAGGAATTGTGAAAAACTGAGTTTAAATGTATTTGGCTAAGGTGCATGTAAACATCCGACTCAACTGTACATACTACCTCAACTAACCGGTGCCCACATACATGGACTCTGTACAGGTACCCCCCCTGTATATAGTGTCACTATTGTTGTTTTACTGCTGCTCTTTTAAACTACTTGTAACTTTTATCTCTTATCGTCTATTTTTATTTTACCTGCATTGTTGGTTGGGGGCTCATAAGTAAGAATTTAAGCATTTCACTGTTAGGTCTACACCCGTTGTATTCGGCACATGTGACTAATCAAATTTGATTTTAACAGCAATAAACTAATTTGTTCACAAAATTTGAGAAATAAGCTTTTTTGGCATATGGAAAAATGTTCAGCTATTTTATTGAATCTTATGAAATATGGGACAAACACCTTACATGTTGCGTTCATATTTTTTGTTAAGTGTAATTCTGCTTGTCAGGTTCAATTTTGCGACCCGCGGAAACAACTTTACAGATGACCACAACAACAAAAAAATTGTCAAAGTCTCTGCAGGAAGCAGCACTGCTCTGTCAACAGAGCGCTGTGTTTATTATCGAATGTATTAGGTTAGGAAATCCGATTTTTGAATATAAATGTTAGAGAAAGACCCCACTGAACAATCCAGAACATGAAGAAACATAATTTGTCTTAGTAAAATGGATTTTATAACATGAGAAAGTGAAATTGCATCACACCCACTCTGGGCAGTGATGGTACACCCTCAAATTACACACTTATCTGGGAAGACAATCAGTCCCCTGTCCTTCCCTCTTCCTGTTCAACCTGTTCCAGTTTTGTTTTGGGTCAATAAGGATATCCCATGAAATGCTGTACAGAAGACCAGGTACAGTTATAAAGCAACCAGTCACATAGTCAGATCCTACTGACAATGAATAGCCTACACATGGCAAAGCAAGGAATAACTGGTAGTTATTTTGTACTTATTATTTTTTTTAACCCCTTTTTCTCCCCAATTAGAATCTTGTCTCATCGCAACAACTCCCCAACAGGCTCCGGATGTGAAGGTCGAGTTATGTGTCCTCCGAAACATGACCCGCCAAACTGCACTTCTTAACACTTGCACACCAGCCGCACCAATGTGTCGGAGGAAGCACCATTCAACTGACAACTGAGGCCCGCCTGCAAGCGCCCAGCCCGCCGCAAGGAGTCGCTGGAGCGCAATGAGCTAAGTAAAGCCCCCCCCGGCCAAACCCTCCCCTTAGCCGGAGAATGCTGGGACAATTGTGCACCGCCCTATGGGACTCCCGATGACAGCTGGTTGAGATACAGCCTGGGATCAAACCCAGGTCTGTAGAGATGCCTCTATCAGTGCAATGCAGTGCCTTAGAGCACCTTGGGAGGCCCAACTGGATGCTTTTTAAACCATATCAAATCCCAACTCAGCAGGAGTTGCTTTACATGTTTATCATGATAAAGCTAAGGTGAATGATAATTAGCCTTAAAAAGGCTTTACCCACCTTATTAACTGGCCACATTAGCAGGGATAGCAACAGCACTGGCGAAACTGGTTTCACTAGGACATATCTGGTGCTAGGTTGGGTCTATTCAGTAAATAGTCCATGACGTCTACCACTAGGGCTGTGACGTCATGGAATTTTGGATGACTAATTGGCCAGCCAAATGACCACGGTTACCATAATAACCGTTCGAATAGCACAACATTTACACACACACATTTTCTTCACTCCTGACCGCATGCCTTGCCTTAGAAATAATACATTTGTATTTTAAGTGCTTTTCACCATACCCAAAGTAACTTTACATGCACAAGAAAATGTGCAGGATAAAAAGCAATACAATTACATTAAAATCAAATGAATAGAACGGGCATCGCCATTCAAGTCAATGATGGCATAATGGGTGGACTGGCGGACATTACGAGTGTACCCATAGGAAGTAAAATATGTGCTGTGATTTATTGATTCAACTGACATTACAAAAAAAATACATTCAATTGCATGAGCCACATCAGTTTAACATTCTACATTACCATGGAAATTATTGCATCACATTACTGTCACATTTCCAGGGTTAGAGGATCTAAGCCCGTTCTATTCATTCTATTTCCTCATAGCTATTTCATTCTATTATACTTTGGGGTTCCATGGTTGCCATGGCGCCACGAGGAATCCTAGGCAGAGAGCTCCTGTACAATTGTAAATATTGTGTTGTTTTAAATCTTTTTATTGGATTTTTAAAACTAACTTTTTTATGACTTCTTGAGTGTTATAGAGCTACAATATCCGATGGTTTAGACTCATGGAGTTGCTGGACAAATGGCAAGTCCGAATGTTACTGCAAATAAATGCATATTCCCTAATATTGAACTAATTCACATCTAAGCCTCTAACTTACTTATTCAGCCCAACAACAGCCTCCAGGTACTTACCTCTGAGATGGGGTAGTAGCAGTAGCTCCAGTACCAGAAGCTCTTGGGGAACTTGGAGGTGAGGTGCTGCTCAGGGACAAAGGGGTGGAAGGTCTCCCTGAGGACGGTGTCTCTTGCGTCCCCGGCCACCACCCCCACCTTCTCCATGCACTGGCCCATGGCCAGATCCTCCACGTGGGTGGTGTGGGTGCACACCTTGGTCTTAAAGCCATCCACGAACCTCTTAAGGGCCTCTTTGCTCAGCACGTAGCCTGCCCCGCCGCTCATGTAGCCCTGCTTGGTGTAGGGCTTAAACCTGCGTCCAAAGTAGATGGGCTCCTCTGGCGTGTGGTTGGCCAGCACCCAGCGCAGGTTGTCCACGACAACATAGGTGTCGTCGTCAGCCTTAAGGAACCAGTCGGCCTCATCTCCATGGTTCTCCAGGGCGTAGTGGAAGGCCCGGATGGTCTTCCAGTAGAGCTGGTCGCGGCCTTCCTTGGTGCCCAGCCCCACAGTGGGGAAGTCAGGGTCGTCCACAGAGCTCATGAACACCACCACGTTACAGTGGCGGCTCCAGGTGTTCTTTACGTGGCGGGCCTTCTTCTGCAGGTTGTTGGGCCCTGTCATCACCCAGCAAAGGATGCGCACCTTCTTGTACAGCTCGTCTGCCATGTGGCTGTCCTCACCTAGAAGAGGGGGGGGGGATTTACTTTTTTGCACTTGTTTATTGAAGTTCATTATCCATCAGTCTGCATGTCTTCAGATCCAAAGACCCCATTCTTCTAAATAACATGGATGATAAATGCCTTTTTTCCCCATTTAAAGAGTATTTAGGGATATATGGAAATACCGCCTAAAGGCACAGCATGATCTAATGATTAGGTTAGGTTACTGTTGCACTCTGTATGAAGATAAATACAGTAGAATGATTTGTCTGCACAAGAAAACTGCTAATGTTTATTCTAAGACAAATGCATAACAATTAACATTGCCCTGGGCTATTGTAAATATGTACATATGTAAAATGAGGTTGAGTCACGATTTTTACATTACCACATTCACACTGTGGTTTCTAGAAGAGTGCACAAACAGAACATAGGCCTATACAGTAGTAAAATGTGTAAACCAACCCATGATGGTCATATTTACTTCTTCAACCCAAACCCTCTTTGGAACAAAGGTGGCTTCCGTTAACCGATTTACCAGATAGCCAGGAACTACCATCCACTTCACAGCCTCAACAACCATTACAGACTGAAGTCTTAACATGCTTAAAAGATAAGGATGTGCTAAGCACATAAGGAAGTACATGAGTCATGACTCTTTATAAATGCATTTATATTTGAGATCTCAACCATAAATGTATGTAACGTTACTGGCTCAGTGGCTCTATTTGAAATCTGTCAAGATTAGAAGATACATACAATCATGTCAAGCTTAGTGTTGACCCCTGGCTTTTAAAACTACTCTCTCCTTCTGGCACTGTACCTTTGTGGTGGGGGTGGTTGAGGTTGAAGAGAGCCGACCTCTCCTTCTTCCAGTTCTTGCTGTCCTCCTCCAGCTCACGTAGCTGAGCCGCTGTCTTCTCCAGGCCATCGGGCTGAGAACGTGTTGGGAAGGTCCTCTCGAACCACACCTGACGTAGGAACACATAGAGCGTACAGGTCCCCACCAGGAAGCCTATGAGGAAGGCAAAGCGCGAGCCCAGCGCCTTCATGACGAACTCAAACAATGTGCCTCAAGCTGTGTCCCTATTTCAAGAGTCAAGACAAACAAGAGAGAGGCAGGGCAGTGTTAACTTAGAGCTGGGTTTCCCAAACTCGGTCCTTTCCCCCTCCCTCTCCCTCTGGGTATACATTTTGATTTTTGTCCTAGCACTACACATCTGATTCAAATAATGAACTCATCAAACTTTGATTATTTGAATCAGCTGTGTAATGTTAGGTGGACGTTTGGGGGAAACCCCCACTGTTTGACAGGCATGTACAAATGAATGCCATCTATGCTGGGCACTATGCAAAGAAATGAATGGGTGATTAGTATATGGTGTGTACATTATTGGAGTAGAGAGAACTCATCATTAGTTCATTCAGCTGACTACTTTCATTGTAGCTAGATGTATGATAATGTAAACAGCAAGCCAGTACATTTTAGATCTGTGATCTCAAATAAAATACAGCTACGCTAGCTACATAGCTGACCTTGCCACACTTTGTTAACTAACAAAAAGTGTGGGAGGGTCAGGCTGTTGGCTAGTAACAATACGTCTAGCGGAAATGTCAAAAGAGAAATTGGGGGTTAGAGGCCCTTACCGCTAACGTTACTTGAACACCATTGCGGAAAAGTCCCTCTCTTGGGTCCAGTTGAAAAGTGGGGAAACTGTGGCGCGTGTCATGTTAGAGAGCCATCTGCTTACGACTAAAACACAATCTCGTCAAAAACAAATAACGTTACCACTTGGCGTTGAAGGGATGAAAACGGTCTTCTCTTTGAATATTCTTTACCTAGCTAGCTCTGTGGGTTTGGTAGCTAGCCGCATCTCACATCATCCTTATCAGCCAGCCAACTATGGATTAGAAATAGCGAAACGAGACATCAATTCCAACTGTCATCCGAAACCAATACTGATTCTCTAAGAGTATCCGGTGTCTTTCATATTATGTCAAAATAAACTACCTTAGCCACAGGCTCAACTTCGATGTAAAAGCAGTATGATTTTATTGAGGTGTAAAACGCTTCTTTACGGTGGCTGTATTGCACTTACAGGAAACGCCAACATTAGCTTCTAATGCGCAGGCCCACAACACGTATCTGAAGTCATTGATTGCTTAATCCTTTGCCTTGTCTTGCCTTAGTCCCCGCCCTTTAAATAGTGTTAAGTTTCTATTGGATCATTGCATGTACACGGAGCAGGCACAACCAATCATTGGGTGGCATCAGAGCACTATTCGGGTGCTAGTGCTGTAGCAAAACACAGTGGGCAAGTTCGTTTTGCATGGCCCGATGCCATGGGTGAGTGGAGATTACACTTAAGTACCAATGGAATTGTTCTCTAAACTGTATAAACTCCACTAAAAACGAACTAGCCCAATGACTAGACAAAGCCATCGATCATCTGACACCATTCATTCCTATGCGAAAGACTCAGGGCACGATACTCTGCCCAGGCATTGCTGACGCATGCCAGATCTTACAACGCCTGGATAAGTATTTTAAGTATCAGCTAATCACATATGTTATAGCAATCTGTCAGTCGCCGACGTAGCACGCAACCATAGGTTGATGCATGCAACGTCTGAGCAAGGGGAACGTTGCAGGCTAACTCGTTGCTGCCTCCTCTCATTGAATAACTCAAGTTGAAGGCCGAATGAGGAACTGCAGGCTGCCATTAGCAACTTTTTGTATTTATTTTACTAGGTAAGTTAGTTAAGAACAAATTATTATTTACAATGATGGCCTACCCCGACCAGACCCTAACGACACTGGGCTAATTGTGCGCTGCCCTATGGGACTCCCAATCACAGCCAGATGTGATACAGCCTGGAATCAAACCAGAGTCTGTAGTGATGCCTCTAGTACTGAGATGCAGTGCATTAGACTGCCGCGCCACTCTTGAGCTAAATTATCCTTCTGTGTGCCATAACTTCTGTGTGCAATTTTCAAATAATCGGTTCAAGAACATACATCTGGTGTATTAGAAGCAATTATTGGTACCATGATGGTCTTCAAAACATTTTTGTTCACTTAAACAAATGGCATTTTTCTATTCACTACACTGCCTGCACTACGGCAGTCGATTTTCTTTATGATAGCTTCTGTTAGAGTTACGTAAATTCGAATCTGGTATCAGGATAAATATAACAATGAGTCACCGATTTTATACTATGTATTTTTTATTAGCTAAGTAATAAATGGCAAATGCAACTTTCGTATATACGGGCTCACTGTAATACCACGCAGGGCAGAACAGAGAACTGACAAGATGTATGTAAACAGTATTCTTTATACTGTGATAGACAGTTCCAACCCGTCTGTTGGCCTATCACAGTAGATACTGGGCGTGGTTTAAACTTGCTCAGCCTATTGTAGGCGCTCAGGCGGGTCCCCGCCTCTTGGCGCTTCTGTTGATAGATGTAACTGTTGCTGTGAAGAACATCCATGCGCTCATGCTCCATACCCTTATCTCGCACCTGGCTCCTGTTATGTAACAAAAGACCGCTTGTTCTGCAACACCCCATGCTACTCTGTATTTTTCCATCATGAGAAAGGCCCATGGCCCTCTAACTGTTAACAATGTTTCAAGTCAGCTATGTTGCATAACACATACATACATCCACACAAGCCAACAGCAGATAATATTCAATCATATATATGGTAATGGCTATAATGTAAAACACAGGATCCAACACTTCCACAAACTACTGACTTCAACAAATAGTAGAAAAATGTGAGGGTGGTGTTAGGGTTGTTGACAGAAAAATAAGTAGTTTCCTCAAACTTCATATAGGCCTATCACTTGAAATTACTGAGATAATTCCTCAAAACATCAATAAACAATATGGCATATCTTGCCCAAGTATTTTCTAATGGTCTTTATTTTAAATTGGCACGGTATGAATATACAACATTTTACAATGCAGCTCAGACTTTTAGGGAGGGTCTTCATCTGGTGAATTTAAAATGTAACAAAATTGAATCTGTTTGACATCTTCATTCAATAACACCCACCAACAAGGAAGTGTGCGTATAATGATCTTAACAAAATATAAAAATGATCCCCTCACATGCTCAAGCTAAATTATTTACAGATTTGAAAGAGCTACGATTATTCACGATATATACACACACGTTAAGCCTTTTCTAACTCAGTTGTTTGAGCATGGCGCGTGTAACACCAGGGTTGGGGGTTTGATCACCGGGACTACCTACAGTGGGGAGAACAATTATTTGATACACTGACGATTTTGCATGTTTTCCTACTTACAAAACATGTAGAGGTCTGTCATTTTTATCATAGGTACACTTCAACTGTGAGAGACGGAATCTAAAACAAAAATCCAGAAAATCACATTGTATGATTTTTAAGTAATTCATTTAGCATTTTATTGCATGACAATTATTTGATCACCTACCAACCAGTAAGAATTCCGACTCTCACAGACCTGTTAGTTTTTCTTTAAGAAGCCCTCCTGTTCTCCACCCATTACCTGTATTAACTGCACCTGTTTGAATTCTTAACCTGTATAAAAGACACCTGTCCACACACTCAATCAAACAGACTCCAACCTTTCCACAATGGCCAAGACCAGAGAGCTGTGTAAGGACATCAGGGATAAAATTGTAGACCTGCACAAGGCTGGGATGGGCTACAGTACAATAGGCAAGCAGCTTGGTGAGAAGGTAACAACTGTTGGCGCAATTATTAGAAAATGGAAGAAGTTCAAGATGACGGTCAATCACCCTCAGTCTGGGGCTCCATGCAAGATCTCACCTCATGGGGCATCAATGATCATGAGGAAGGTGAGGGATCAGCCCAGAACTACACGGCAGGACCTGGTGAATGACCTGAAGAGAGCTGGGACCACAGTCTCAAGAAAACCATTAGTAACACACTACGCCGTCATGGATTAAAATCCTGCAGTGCACGCAAGGTCCACCTGCTCAAGCCAGCGCATGTCTAGGCCCGTCTGAAGTTTGCCAATGACCATCTGGATGATCCAGAGGAGGAATGGGAGAAGGTCATGTGGTCTGATGAGACAAAAATAGCTTTTTGGTCTAAACTCCACTCGCCGTGTTTGGAGGAAGGAGAAGGATGAGTACAACCCCAAGAACATCATCCCAACTGTGAAGCATGGAGGTTGAAACATCATTCTTTGGGGATGCTTTTCTGCAAAGGGGACAGGACGACTGCACCGTATTGAGGGGAGGATGGATGGGGCCATGTAACGCGAGATCTTGGCCAACAACCTCCTTCCCTCAGTAAGAGCATTGAAGATGGATCGTGGCTTGGTCTTCCAGCATGACAACGACCCGAAACACACAGCCATGGCAACTAGGGAGTGGCTCCGTAAGAAGCAGCTCAAGGTCCTGGAGTGGCCTAGCCAGACTCCAGACCTGAACACAATAGAAAATCTTTGGAGGGAGCTGAAAGTCCGTATTGCCCAGCGACAGCCCAGAAACCTGAAGAATCTGGAGAAGGCCTGTATGGAGGAGTGGGCCAAAATCCCTGCTGCAGTGTGTGCAAACCTGGTCAAGAACTACAGGAAACATATGATCTCTAATTTGCAAACAAAGGTTTTCTGTACCAAATATTAAGTTCTGCTTTTATGATGTATCAAATACTTATGTCATGCAATAAAACGCTAATTATTTACTTAAAAATCATACAATGTGATTTTCTGGATTTTTGTTTTTAGATTCCATCCCTCACAGTTGAAGTGTACCTATGATAAAAATTACAGACCTCTACATGCTTTGTAAGTAGGAAAACCTGCAAAATCGGCAGTGTATCAAATACTTGTTCTCCCCACTGTATATGTAAAATGTATGCACGCCTGACTGTCACTTTGGATAAAATTGTCGGCTAAATGGCATGCATTTATCACTGAGGAAACCTTTGCGCCAAAAAAACTAACTAAACTAACATTTTGTTGACAGGAACAGCTAAGCTCCAATCACTATTTCTGAGAAATAACTTCTCAAATGAAAATAGGATAAGTATTTTTGGGTTTGCTGGCATCAAACCAAAAAATTCTAAAACATAAAATAACAGTTCAAATGTACAACTTTCCAGAACCATTTCTCAACTTTTAAAGTGCTCCCAAATGTATATGGAATATGATGAATGTTTCATCAAGCATGTCAATTCTACAATGAACAATTAAAGAGTTGTATAAGCTTCACTAAATTACACTGGTTCTCATTTAAATATTCAAACTGTGGTTCAACCTCTAAACCACAACAGCATGTGGCTCTCACTCTTTTTCAGGTTTCCGAATCGGCATTCTGTTTAAATAAATGTAGAATGACTAAACAATAAAATATACCTGGTAAACAGAACCCTCCTTTTGCAAACATACTGTATCATTTTGTGACGCCAAGTGTAAATACCAGGTGAATTCCTCCATTGCATCACTCCCGGAGATCATTTCCTCACACTGTAGAGCAGCAGATATAACTACGCCACTGTGTTTTTAAGCACTGCTGTGTGGCAACGCAAGGACAGGGCATCATACTTCTGTAGAAATGTCAAGTTAAACCCCATTCAGTCCAAGCCTTAGATACATTTTCACAGGTACAGATTGCCAAGTCCATGGTGTTTTTCCAACCCTCCTCTCAACCCAACATAGACATTGAAATAATGCCCCTTTTCAGCCATCACATTGAGGAGAGAAAACAAAACCTGACACCATTACACCACCACAGCTAAGACATTTGGATTGATTTGTGTAAGGCACATAAGGGTGCCTGATAGGGACAACACATTTCTAAGTGTGGGAACAGGTGTACTTGTGGACACTGGTGCTTCCAGTGGGTCCCAAGGGGCAGCTGAGACTTAGCAGTGAGTTCAGAGTTCTGACAGTGGCGAGGGACACTCCCCGCACCTAGCCTCCACAGGTGCTTGGTTCCCACGATGCGAGCAAACATCTCCCCAGAGCTCATAACTCCACATCGTCTGAGACCGGTGCAGTACTGGTGTACTGGGCCTCTTCTGGTCTCTCTCCCCATACAAATCTGTAGTTGTTTTCCAACTTCTGATGTCTCTTTTGCTCCTTGTAAACTTCATCTGTTCCCCCTGTCTGAGAGACATCAAGGAAAGAACAAAATAATAGCTCACACATTTACTCATATTACTTAGACTTCTTTGAAAATGTTGAACTGCTTAACTCTTCCAATTGCTTATCTTGGTTTTGATAGCACTCTTTGAACCCAATTAATGAAGAAAATGTCCTTACATGACCAAAAGTATGTGGACCCCTGCTCATCGAACATCTGGTTCAAAATCATGGGTATTAATATGAATTTGGTCCCCCCTTTGCTGCTATAACAGCCCCCACTCTTCTGGGAAGGCTTTTCCACTAGATGTTGGAACATTGGTGCGGGGACTTGCTTCCATTCAGCCACAAGAGCATTAGTGAGGTCAGGCACTAATGTTTGGCGATTAAGCCTGGCTCAGAGTTGGGGTTCCAATTCATCCCAAAGGTGTTCGATGGGGTTGAGGTCAGGACTGTGTAGGCCAGTCAAGTTCTTCCACACCGATCTCAACAAACTATTTCTGTATGGACCTCGCTTTGTGCATGGTGGCATTGTCATGCTGATACAGGAAAGGGCCTTCCCCAAACAGTTGCCACAAAGTTGGAAGCGCAGAATAGTCTAAAATGTCATTGTATGCTGGAGGGTTAAGATTTCCCTTCACTAGAACTAAGGGTCCTAGCCCAAACCATGAAAAACAACCTCAGACCATTATTCCTCCTCCACCAAACTTTACAGTTGGCACTATGCATTGGGGCAGGTAGTGTTCTACTGGGATCCGCCAAACCCAGATTGGTCTGTCGCATTGCCATATGGTGAATCGTGATTAATCACTCCAGAGAACGTGTTTCCACTGCTCCAGAGTCCAATGGTGGTGAGCTTTACACCACTCCAGCTGACACTTGGCATTGCGCATGGTGATCTTATGCTTGTTTACGGCTGCTCGGCCATGGAAATCCATTTTATGATGCTCCAGACGAACAGTTCTTGTGCTGACGTTGCTTCCAGAGTCAGTTTGGAATTCGGTAGTGAGTGTTGCAACCGAGGATGGCAATTTTTACACGCTACACGCTTCAGTGGTCCCATTCTGTGAGCTTGTGTGGCCTACCACTTTGCAGCTGAGCCATTGTTGCTCCTAGACGTTTCCACTTCACAATAACAGCACATATAGTTGACCGGGGCAGCTCTAGCAGGGCAGAAATGTGACGAACAGACTTGTTGGAAAGGTGGCATCCTATGACGGTGTCACATTGAAAGGCACTGAGCTCTTTAGTAAGGCCATTCTACTGCCAATGTTTGTCTATGGAGATTACATGGCTGTGTGCTAAATGTTGTACACCTGTCAGCAACAGGTGTGGCTGAACTAGCTGAATCCACAAATTTAAAGGGGTGTCCAAATACTTTTGTATATGTATCAAAAACACTTTTTATAGACTAAAAATAAGACAACCCATCTGTAGTGTATTTAAAAGGATTATGATACTTGTCATTGTGATTACCAAGAGGTTGATGAGCAGCTCTCTGAATGACTTAGTATCTTCTTCAGTCAGCCACTGATCCTCAGCTGTCCTTGGTGTTAAAATCTTCACCTCAATTTGACCTTAAAAAAATACAATAAAGTTACAATACTTATAGCTGTTTCACTTACATCAAACAAAGCAAATACATACAAACAGGCAAAAGATACCACATCGCCTAACCTCTCATACACATACAGTATAAATATACAACAAACATACATTACACATGGGCAGCTTGAAATGTGCAACTGTGCACAAATATGGTCTTGAATATCAGCCAGAAACCCCACAATACCAGATACAGAAAGCAAACACTTCAGAAATAAGAACAGAGAACAGAAACTGCACATGGAAAGCACATTAAAGGTGGATTATGAAAATGGATGAGACAGTGTCACTGTTGCATCTACAGTCGTGGCCAAAAGTTTTGAGAATGACACATTCATTTCCACAAAGTTTGCTGCTTCAGTGTCTTCAGATATTTTTATCAGATGTTACTATGGAATACTGAAGTATAATTACAAGCATTTCATAAGTGTCAAAGGCTTTTGTTGACAATTACATGAAGTTGATGCAAAGAGTCAATATTTGCAGTGTTGACCCTGCTTTTTCAAGACCTCTACAATCTGCCCTAGCATGCTGTCAATTAACTTCTGGGCCACATCCTGACTGATGGCAGCCCATTCTTGCATAATCAATGCTTGGAGTTTGTCAGAATTTGTGGGTTTTTGTTTGTCCACCCGCCTCTTGTGGATTGGCCACAAGTTTTCAATGGGATTAAGGTCTGGGGAGTTTCCTAGCCATGGACCCAAAATATCAATGATTTGTTCCACGAGCCACTTAGTTATCACTTTTCCCTTATGGCAAGGTGCTCCATCATGCTAGAAAAGGCATTGTTCGTCACCAAACTGTTCCTGGGTGGTTGGGAGAAGTTGCTCTCGGAAGATGTGTTGTGAGTGAGCCCACTCCCTTGGCTTAGAAGCAACCCCACACATGAATGGTCTCAGGATGCTTTACTGTTGGCATGACACAGGACTGATGGTAGCGCTCACCTTGTCTTCTCCAGACAAGCTTTTTTCCGGATGCCCCAAACAATCGGAAAGGGGATTTATCAGAGAAAATGACTTTACCCCAGTCCTCAGCAGTCCAATCCCTGTTCCTTTTGCAGAATATCAGTCTGTCCCTGATGTTTTTCCTGGAGAGAAGTGGCTTCTTTGCTACCCTTCTTGACACCAGGCCATCCTCAAAAAGTCTTTGCCTCACTGTGCGTGCAGATGCACTCACACCTGCCTGCTGCCATTCCTGAGCAAGCTCTGTACGTACTGGTGGTGCCCCGATCCCGCAGCTGAATCAACTTTAGGAGACGGTCCTGGCGCTTGCTGGACTTTCTTGGGCGCCCTGAAGCCTTCTTCATAACAATTGAACCGCTCTCCTTGAAGTTCTTGATGATCCAATAAATGGTTGATTTAGGTGAAATCTTACTGGCAGCAATATCCTTGCCTGTGAAGCCCTTTTTGTGCAAAGCAATGATGACGGCACTTGTTTCCTTGCAGGTAACCATGTTTGACAGAGGAAGAACAATGATTCCAAGCACCACCCTCCTTTTGAAGCTTCCAGTCTGTTATTCGAACTCAATCAGCTCGACAGAGTGATCTCCAGTCTTGTCCTCGTCAACACTCACACCTGTGTTAACGAGAGAATCATTGACATGATGTCAGCTGGTCCTTTTGTGGCAGGGTTGAAATGCAGTGGGCATGTTTTTGGGGGATTCACTTCATTTGCATGGCAAAGAGGGACTTTGCAATTAATCTGATCACTCTTCATAACAATCTGTAATATATGCAAATTGCCATCATACAAACTGAGGCAGCAGACATTGTGAAAATTAATATGTGTGTCATCCTCAATACTTTTGGCCACGACTGTACACCACTTTTACATAAATATTTCATGCTGTGAGGCCAAATCCTATTGTGAAATGTAATTATCGCAAGCACACCCAGAAGCTCAGATAACATGTTCACACAGTATCTTTGCAACACCCCAATAGCGATGTGTGGAAGGGAATTTTAAAAGTGAATTTCAATAGATAAGAAATTATAATGTGATGCGTAGCTCTGTTTTGTCATTCTATTTTTAGAACCCGACCAAAATTAGATGAGAGGAGATTTGCATGATCATACGCTAAAGAAAGCAGGCGGAAAAGAGAGAGATAGGCCATGTGTTTTTTGGGCACCCCCCCTCCTACCTTCGGCCTTCAGTCCCGCCTTCTCTAGCTGTCCTTTAACCATGTCCTTAATATGCTGCCACTGGAGGTCGCCTTCGCCCATCTCCTGAACTTCGACCTCCCCATCGGAGCTGCCGCTCGTCTTATACTTAGTAACTCTGATTTGAACATGGTCGTCAGTCGCTTGGTTTGGGGTGACGAGACAAGAGAGACAAACAGAGGTCCCCTCCCAACAAGTATACGTAGGGCAGCAGGATGTAGGGGGGATCTCTTATAGAAGTGTCTTACTGACATGTAATTGAAAAGGGCTTTTTTCTACAATGTCGTAACTTAAAATGTACAGTGCCAGTCAAAAGTTTGGCCACACCTACTCATTCAAGGGTTTTTCCTTTATTTTTATTTTTTACTATTTTCTACATTGTAGAATAATAGTGAAGACATCAAAACTATGAAATAACACATATGGAATCATGTAGTAACCAAAAAAGTGTTTAACAAATCAAAATATATTTGAAATTCTTCAAAGTAGCTACACTTCGCCTTGACAGCTTTGCACACTCTTCACATTCTCTCAACCAACCAGCTTCATGAGGTAGTCACCTGGAGTTCATTTCAATTAACAGGTGTGCCTAATTTGTGGAATTTCTTTCGTTCTAAATGTGTTTGAGTTGTGTTGTAACAAGGTAGGGGTGGTATACAGAAGATAGCCCTATTTGGTAAAATACAAAGTCCATATTATGGAAAGAACAGCTCAAATAAGCAAAGAGAAACAACAGTCCATTACTTTAAGACATGAAGGTCAGTCAATCTGGAACATTTCAAGAACTTTTAAAGTTTCTTCAAGTGCAGTCGCAAAAAACATCAAGAGCTATGATGAAACTGGCTCTCATGAGGACCGCCACAGGAAAGGAAGACCCAGAGTTACCTCTGCTGCAGAGGATAAGTTCATTATAGTTACCAGCCTCAGAAATTGCAGCCCAAATAAATGCTTCACAGAGTTCAAGTAACAGACATAGGAAACTGCGTGAATAAGGTCGTCATGGTTGAATTGCTACAAAGAAACCACTATTAATGGAAACCAATAAGAAGAAACTTGCCTGGGACAAAAAACACGAGCAATGAACATTAGACCGGTGGAAATCTGTCCTTTGGTCTGATGAGTCTAAATTTGAGATTTATTGTTCCAACTGCCGTGTCTTTGTAAGATGCAGAGTAGGTTAACGTATGATTTCCACATGTGTAGTTCCCACCATGAAGCATGGAGGTGTGATGGTGTTTTGCTGGTGACACTGTCTGTGATTTATTTAGAATTCAAGACAAACTTAACCACCATTGCTACCACAGCATTCTGCAGCGATACGCCATCCCCATCTGGTTTGCACTTAGTGGGACAATCATTTGTTTTTCAACAGGACAATGACCCAACACAGCAAAGCTGTCATCGAGGTAAAGGGTGGCTACTTTGAAGAATCTAAAATAAACAAATCTAAATGTAACACTTTTTTGGTTACTTCATGATTCCATTTGTGTTATTTCATAGTTTTGATGTCTTCACTATAATTCTACAATGGAGAAAATAATAAAAATAAAGAAAAACCCTTGAATGAGTAGGTGTGTTCAAATGTTGGACTAGTACTGTATGCCAGCAGTGACAGTGGCAAATAAAATCTAACTACATGAATCCAGCATATTGAAGCTATTCTATAATTTCTCTTCATATAGGACTATCAGTATGCTGATATAGCCTACAGCGGTTTTAATCTCCCTTGAGCATTGAACCTCAAATCTCCAAAGGTACTGAATATGGGATGGAACAAGAAATGAATATACACAGAATGTAGATGTTTGAACTATTAACACATAGACCCAGGCCCAGTGAGTGGAGCCCTTGGCGGAGAGCGCAGATACCTGGCTGTTGGGGGGCCAGGCTGGGGCTGCCCCTGGCTGGGTCGTTGGCCTTCTGGCCTCCCTCTGTCAGGTGCTCTGCCTCTGTGTCCCCGGCGTCTTTGTCCTCTAAGTGGTTCAGCAGCTTGTCCAGAGTTGTCTCAAGAGTCTGGGTGGCCTGAGTGCGGTCAAACTCCCCCTTCAGACCCTCTGTGTCCAGCTCCTGCTGAGCTTAGAACACAGAGAGAAGCCCATCAAGTCAAAGGAAGACAGCACCATTGAGCCTGTCAAGTAAATATGACTGAAATAACATTAAATATTAAAGATGTCCCCTAGTCATTTTTTTACTTTTCCTCCTGAAAAGTGATATCCCAAGAATAAATACAGTAAAGTACACACTAAAGGGTAAAAAAAAATATGGGCATTCAAGGAGTTGGTTTGACAGGAAGTCGTGATGTCAACCGGCCTCCCCCCTTGCTTGAGCAGCAATGGAGAACAAAAGAGGAAAGGCCTACCTGGACCACCTATTGAGCTATGCCTTTAGTTAAGGAAATCAGGTGTTAAATGAGGTGAAAAGGAGACAAAATAATACTGTTCATTTAGATGTCCATCTATCTCACATGTTTGGCCCATAATGTGACTGAGCACTCTCAATAACTTTAAACAAATCCTTCCAGACAATAACCTGTTCTACTACATAGAACCATTTACAGCCTGTACACTTATCTGGCATCTCTAGCGTCTGTCCGCACCTCGTCTATGATGTTGTCAAACTTCTTTTGCATTTCCTCTTTCATCTCCTCGATGTTGGCAGAGGGCACCGAGAGGCCAGCTATCTCTTCATCAAACTCCTGCAGCAGGAGACGCTCTTCTTCATCCTCATCCTCGGCTCCACGTCTCTCCTTTTCCTTCCTCAGTGCCTCTCTTTCGGCTTCATTTTGTGCTTTCTGAAAGGGAAGTCAAATAACCATATTGAAATTGAAATACACAGAAATGGCACTGCATTATGAATCCACGGCTATAGGAAAAAGGTGACTGTTCCATAGCCTGGCCTGAAGGCGGCACCAACCTTTCTGTTGCTCTCTTTTAGATTCTGCACAAATTTCATCAGGTCTCCAGGGTCTGTGATGACCTTGAAGTTGAATGTTTCATCTCCAAAAGCTGCGAGGAATCAAAAACACCTGATAGAAATGATCCAAAAGGATGACACTTCAAAATATCAGATGTGATATTGTAGTGAGTAGTGTTTTTAAATGCCAATATAATACATTACCATCCTCTGTGACCTCATTATCTGTGAGCTGATTATCAAAGGCATCCTCTCCAGCCTGTCAAAACAGAAAGCTGTTGGCGCCATCCTGTGGAAGACTAAAGTTGAAAGATATTATGATCACTGACTGTGTGTACCTGATGCTCTGAAGTGTGTCAGTTGCTGTGGTACCCCCTGGATTTGTCACTCCCTCCCAGAAATTAGAATCCTCTTGATGTTCAGGAGGTGGCACCTGCATCTGGTCCAACAGAAATTAATAGAGAGGAATGATTATTCCCTAATATGATGCTTTCATTGTAAAATCCTGCAAGCAAAATCCAGTCTTACTTTATCAAATGCCTTTTCAAAATCCGCTATAAATACCAGGCCTAGCTTCTTATATGTTCCATGATGTTCTAGTATTTCTAGTAGTTGTTGTATATTATTTCCAATGTATCGTCCATGTAAAAAACCTGTCTGATCAGGGTGAACAACACCTGGTAAAACCCTTTTTAATTTTGAGTGCTATGCATTTCGCTAGTATTTTGCATCAACATTGAAGTGTAAGGGGCCTCCAGTTTTTTAGATAGCAAATATAATCATCTAGTCTATCTGGATCTTGTTTTAATAATAGTGAAATCAGACCTTCCTGCAGAGTACCTGACAGACTACCATTTCTATAGGAGTAGTTAAAACAATCTAACAATGGAGCTTTTAGTATTTCAAAAAAGGCTTGATATACCTCTACCGGTATGCCATCGAGGACTGGGTTGGGCGATTAGGCTTGGCTCGCAGTTGGTGTTCCAATTAGAGGTCGACCGATTATGATTTTTCAACGCCAATACCGATTATTGGAGGACCAAAAAAGCCGATACCGATTAATCGGACGATTTGTATTTATTTATTTGAAATAATGACAATTACAACAATACTGAATGAACACTTATTTTAACTTAATATAATACATCAATAAAATCAATTTAGCCTCAAGTAAATAATGAAACATGTTCAATTTGGTTTAAATAATGCAAAAACAAAGTGTTGGTGAAGAAAGTAAAAGTGCAATATGTGCTATGTAAGAAAGCTAACGTTTTAGTTCCTTGCTCAGAACATGAGAACATATGAAAGCTGGTGGTATCTTTTAACATGAGTCTTCAATATTCCCAGGAAAGAAGTTTTAGGTTGTAGTTATTATAGGAATTATAGGACTATTTCCCTCTATACCATTTGTATTTCATTAACCTTTGACTATGGGATGTTCTTATAGGCACTTTAGTATTGCCAGTGTAACAGTATAAGCTTCAGTCCCTCTCCTCACTCCTCCCTGGGCTCGAACCAGCAACACAACAACAACAGCCACCATCGAAGCAGCGTTACCCATGCAGAGCAAGGGGAACAACTACTAGAAGGCTCAGAGCGAGTGACGTTTGAAACGCTATTAGCGCACGCTAACTAGCTAGCTATTTCACACATTTCACGCGTAACAGGCAGTCTCCTTGTGGAGTGCTACGAGAGAGAGGCAGGTCGTTATTGCGTTGGACTAGTTAACTGTAAGGTTGCAAGATTGTATCCCCCGAGCTGACAAGGTGAAAATCTGTCGTTCTGCCCCTGAACGAGGCAGTTAACCCACCGTTTCTAGGCCGTCATTGAAAATAAGAATGTGTTCTTAACCTCTTTGATCTCTAGGGGCGCTATTTCATTTTTGGATAAAAAACGTTCCCGTTTTAAGCGCGATATTTTGTCACGAAAAGATGCTTGACTATGCATATTCTTGACCGGTTTTGAAAGAAAACACTCTGAAGTTTCAGAATCTGCAAAGATATTGTCTGTAAGTGCCCCAGAACTCATTCTACAGGCGAAACCAAGATGATGCATCAACCAGGAAATGATCAGAATTTCTGAAGCTCTGTTTTCCATTGTCTCCTTATATGGCTGTGATTGCGCAAGGAATGAGCCTACACTTTCTGTCGTTCCCCCAAAGTGTTAGCAGCATTGTGACGTATTTGTAGGCATATCATTGGAAGATTGACCATAAGAGACTACATTTTCCAAGTGTCCGCCTGGTGTCCCTGCGTCGAAATTGGAGCGTAAAGCCAGGTGCAATTATTTTTCCATTTGAGAGCAAGGAGAAACCAGGCTTCCACAAAGGATATATCATTGAAGAGATATGTGGAAAAACACCTTGAGGATTGATTCTAAACCACGTTTGCCATGTTTCAGTCGATATTATGGAGTTAATTTGGAAAAAAGTTCGCGTTTTGAGGGCTGAATTTTCGTTTTTTTTTTTTTTTTTTTTTTTTTTTTTGGTAGCCAAATGTGATGTACAAAACGGAGCTATTTCTAATACACAAATAATCTTTTTGGAAAAACGGAGCATCTGCTATCTAACTGAGAGTCTCCTCATTGAAAACATCAGAAGTTCTTCAAAGGTAAGTTATTTTATTTGAAGGCTTTACTTGTTTTTGTGATAGTTGCCTGCTAAATGCTAACGCTAATGCTAACGCTAATGCTAACGCTAAATGCTACGCTAGCTAGCTACTGTTACACAAATGATTGTTTTCCTATGGTTGAAAAGCATATTTTGAAAATCTGAGATGACAGTGTTGTTAACAAAAGGCTAAGCTTGAGAGCTAGCATATTTATTTCATTTCATTTGCGATTTTCATGAATAGTTAACGTTGCGTTATGGTAATGAGCTTAGGTCTATAAATAGAATCCCGGATCCGGGTTTGGTCGTCGCAACAGGTTAACTGACTTGCCTTATTAAATAAAAGGTATATAAAAAATAAAATAAAAAAATAGTACAAATCGTCAAATCGGCGCCCAAAAATACAGATTTCCGATTGTTATGAAAACTTGAAATCGGTCCTAATTAATCGGCCATTCCGATTAATCGGTCGACCTCTAGTTCCAATTCATCCCAAAGGTGTTCGATGGGGTTGAGGACAGGGATTTGTGCAGGCCACTCAAGTTCTTCCACACCAATCTCGACAAACCATTTCTGTATGGACCTCGCTTTGTGCACGGGGGCATTGTCATGCTGAAACAGGAATGGGGCTTCCCCAAATGGTTACCACAAAGTTGGAAGCACAGAATCATCTAGAGAATGTCATTGTATGCTGGAGAGTTAAGATTTCCCTTCACTGGAACTAAGGGGCCTTGCCCAAACCACAAAAAACAGCCCCAGACCATTATTCCTCCTCCACCAAACTTTACAATTGGCACTATGCATTGGGGCAGGTAGTGTTCTCCTGGCATCTGCCAAATCCAGGTTCGTGCGTCGGACTGCCAGATGGTGAAATACGATTCATCACACATTTCTACTGCTCCAGAGTTCAATGGCAGCGAGCTTCACAACGAACAGTTCTCGTTCTGACGTTGCTTCCAGAGGCAGTTTGGAACTCAGTAGTGAGTGTGGCAACACGAGGACAGATGATTTTTATTCGCTACGCACTTCAGCGGTCCCGTTCTGTGAGCTTGTGTGGCCTAGCACTTCATGCTGAGCCGTTGTTGCTCCTAGACATTTCCACTTCACAATAACAGCACAGAGTGGACCGGGGCAGCTCTAGCAGGGGAGAAATTTCACAAACTGACTTTTTGGAAAGGTGGCATCCTATGACGGTGTCACATTGAAAGTTACTGAGTGGATATTGTGGATATTGAATGGCTGTTTGCTCAATTTTATACACCTTTCAGAAACAGGTGTGGCTGAAATAGCAGAATCCACTCATTTGAAGGGGTGTCCACATACTTTTGTATATACAGTGTGTATTCTCCTGAGCCCCCCCCAAAAAAACAAAGACAAATGTACATTACAGTCAATGGGTATAGTAGTTAAAAAAACATAGTTGCGGCATCTGGGTGTCCACTACAGAGGACATTGCTTGATGAGAACTGATGTCCACTAGAAAGGACAAAATGAATTGCTGGGCCTCTGGAGGATATCAATTTATAGATTATGGACATCCTACTAAATCACCAAATTGCATAGAACATCACAGTGTGAGTCTCAGGGGAGAGTAGGAGTCAAGTCAACAGGCTCACGATGTTCTTTCCCTCATCATGTCATCAACCTGAACAAGGTACATGCTGTGTTCCAAAACTAAAAAGCAGCCCGTACCTTCCAAGCACTCACTCCAACTCTACTTGAACTACAGTACAATGGGTGAAAAATAAAACAAGAAACAAACCGAAACAGTTTGAGATTTTTCTGTAAAAATAAATTATATTGGTTCATGCAACATGCTCATTTCATATTTGCCAGCAAGTATACATCGAAAAACTCTTTAGTCCTATGTATGAGAAGAGTACACTACAGTAGCACAACAAGGTATGTCAAAATGCTATGGAGGGGAGAGAGGAGTGAGGCTGCATGCAACAGACAAACAAACATTTTACCTTGGCTCTTTCATTGATCCAGTCAAACTCTGAATCAAAGTAACCCAGGAAGAAAACATCCCCTTTGACACCTGTGTCTGTGGAGAGATAAAAACAGCCCCGATAATTAGAGGCATGACCGAAATCTAAATAGATAAAGTAGCGTCAGGTAGGTGACACCATGTGATGCAGCAGCCCTTGACAGACAGGTCAACACCAGAGGAGTAAGTAACGAAAGTAAAAAGGTGAAAGTGTAAACAGTGAGTACAAACAAGAAGGATCCAGCTGTTGCTACTTGTTGTGTTAACTTTTTTCTTGGCCTAAATAGTTGTTGAAAGTAAGTCTTACCCTCAAGATGGTACTGTCTAATGTGTTGTCCATAGCAGAACTCATATGTCCACCAGTCTTTCGCCTGCAGTCATAAAGAATGACAACGTTTTACTTCATACTACATTTCATATCCATGTTGAGTGGCCTTCCAATGCTAGATGAAATAGAACATAGTCTGCTTTATATGGAGAAGTTGCATTCTGTTCCCTTCCTCTTACAATCACATGGTCATCAACCAGACATCTAATTCTAAAATGTATATAGTCTGTCCAACTCAAACTCTGGTAGATTACAAGTCCAACCTTCAGATTGACCTCTTCATCAATATACAGTAAAGTGAGGTAGCATGTCACAATTTGGTTAGGGAATGCAAACTGACCAATCAGATAAGCACGATTGAGATTTAACTATCAATACAAGTTGCACAACTCATTGCAAAAGCATCCTCCTGGGCAAACATATGCCCTTTCATTTCCTTTAAAGCATCACTTTATTACTTATAACTGTCTGCAATAGTTCTGGTGTAGAGAGGCCTGAAAACAGTTTAGATGTTGATGCAATATGAAGGACTGCAGTCTCTACGCAGTGATGTTGTATTCCTCCCCTAAGTCTTCTGTGGCTTGTGTCTGACCTTCACTAGGCAAGGGGCAGTGTGCATAGGCTTGAGCAAGTCTGGGATGCTTGGTCCGGTGTAGCCTTGGGAGTCAGGCTCAGAGGCTCGGTCCTGGTGAAACCTCACTGCCTGGGCTGGAAGGCGGCATTCATACATCTGCTTGTATTTGCTGGACACAAGCATGATTTTGTCTGTCTTAGACTGCAATGTGGGAAACATGATATAATGTTAGATAAAACAGACTGTATTACATCAGTTACTCTTGTATTTTCCTGTAACATTACTTGGAAAATAGCAAGCTAGTTAGGCTTCTTGCTTAGCTAGTTAATTAACATTAGCTATCTGACAGCTGTCAACTTGAAACTGCGTTTTCTTCTAAACGATAGGGCCAGTTAGTTACATATTAGCGGGTAGCTCAACAACACTCAGTCTGGAGAGCTACTGGGTGTGCAGACTGTTAATCAAGCCCTGCATCTCAGGGCTAGAGGCGCCACTACAGATCCTGGTTAAATTCCAGGCTGTATCACAACCGGCCGTGATTGGGAGTCCCATAGAACGACGCACAATTGGCCCAGCGTCGTCCAGGTTAGGGTTTGGCCGGGGTAGGCCAACATTGTAAATAAGAATTTGTTCTTAACCTCACTAGGGAAGGGGGCACTATTTTCACCTCCGGATGAAAAGCGTGCCCAAAGTAAACTACCTGCTACTCAGGCCCAGAAGCTAGGAGATGCATGTAATTAGTAGATTTGGATAGAAAACACTCCAAAAACTGTTAAAATAATGTATGTGAGTATAACATAACTGACATGGCAGGGGAAAACCTGAGAAAATTCCATCCAGGAAGTGGGATTTTTTTATGTTTTCCATTGACTTAGGACTCAAATTGCACTTCCTATGGGTTCCACTAGATGTCAACAGTCTTTAGAAATTGTTTCAGGCTTGTATTCTGAAAAATTAGGGAGTAAGACCACTCTGAATGAGTAGACACTGCAGTGTCCCAGAGGTTTTTGAGCGCGCCTTTCTTGTTTTCCTTTTATAGTGACGAAGCTTTTGTCCGGTTGAAATATGATTGATTATGACTAAAAGCAACCTGAGGATTGATTATAAACATTGTTTGACATGTTTCTACGAACTTTACTGATACTTTTCAGATTTTTCGTCTGCCTGTTGTGACTGCCTTTGAGCCGGTGGATTACTGAACAAAACGTGCGAACAAAACTGAGGTTTTTGGATATAAAAGAGGGACTTTATCGAACAAAACTAACATTTATTGAGTAAGTGGGAGTCTTGTGAGTGCAACCATATGAAGATCATCAAAGGTAAGTGATTAATTTTATCGCTATTTCTGACCATATTTCAACTATATATGGTTCCTACTTGGCTGGTAACTGTTTGCAATGATTTGTCTGCTGGGCACTGTTCTCAGATAATAGCATGGTATGCTTTCACAGTAAAGCCTTTTTGAAATCTGACACCGTGGTTGGATTAACAAGAAATTAATCTTTATACCGATGTATAACACTTTTTTATAATGAGTATTTCTGTTTTTGAATTTGGCGCTCTGCAATTTCACTGGATGTTGGCCAGGTGGGACGCTACCGTCCCACACCCCCTAGAGAGGTTACCTGACTTGTCTAGTTAAATAAAGGTTAAATAGAAATAAAAAAAGTATGTGGAAGGGTCTACAGACAATCACGGATTACAAAGGGAAAACCAGCCACGTCGCAGACAATGACGTCTCGCTCCAGAACAAGCTAAACACCTTATTCGCCCACCATCGACACAGCCCACTCCCAAGGACTGTGGGCTCTTGATCTCCGTGGCTGACGTGAGTAAGACATTTACGTGTGTTAACCATCGCAAGGATTCCGGCCCGGACGACATCCCTAGCCGCGTCCTCAGAGCATGCGCAGACCAGCTGGCTGGAGTGTTTGACATATTCAATCTCTCCCTATCCCAGTCTGCTGTCCCCACTTGCTTCAAGATATCCACCATTGTTCCTGTACCCAAGAAAGGAAAGGTAACTGAACTCTGTACTAGCGAAACGGGACTGTTTAACTAGCACAGGCTGGAATATGTTCCGGGATTCATCCAATGGCATTGAGGAGTTTACCACACCAGCCTTCATTAATAACTGCATCAAGGACATCATCCCTACAATGACTGTATGTACATATCCTGACCAGAAGCCATGGATTACAGGCAACATCCACATCAAGATAAAGGCTAGATCTGCCGCTTTCAAGGAGCAGGACACTAACCTGGACACTTATAAGTAATCCCGCTACGCTCACCGGATGTGGCAGTGCTTGCAAACTGTCACAGATTACAAAGCGATACTCAGACGCGAGCCTACCATGTGTGAGATCCCCAGCTATTCTGGATGACTGTGATCACACTCTCCGGAGCTGATGTAAGACCTTTAAAAAGGTTAACATTCCCAGACGGATTACTAGAACATGCACTGACCAGCTGGCAAGTGTCTTCACTTACATTTTCAACCTCTCCCTGACCCAGTTTGTAATACCTACATGTTCCAAGGTAAGGTACCTGTCTAAATGAACATTGCCCCGTATCACTCACATCTGTAGCCGTGAAATGCTTTGAAAGGCTGGTCATGGCTCACATCAACACCCTCATCCCAGACCCACTCCAATTCGCATACCGGCCCATCAGATCCACAGATGACACAATATATTTTACACTCTACACTGCCCTTCCCCACTTAGACAAAAGGAACACCCTATGTGAGAATACTGTTCATTGACTACAGCTCACCGTTCAACGCCATAGTGCCCTGAAAGCTCATCACATACCTTAAGGGAACATTTCGGCATTTCGTGTATGATCAGTGAAAAAGTCCATATTGCAAATGTACGGTCCCTTACTAGACGTCCGAAATCGTTTGTAAAATTCGCGGTCGGCGTCGGGCCGTGCGGTAGGGCCAGACCTACCGGGAAGTCATCAAATGAACTTTGTCGGACATTCGGTTTCCGTTTTATAAAATAAACAAGTTTTGGACCATTTTTCCGCTATCCCGGAAATTCCCACAAGAGGGCATACGGAATCATATGGCAATTTGGCAAAACATCACGAATCACGACGGGGCCTTATCTCGAAAACGGAAAATATTTCGAAGCCGAAACTTGGTGACCGTAGGTTTGGCATAATGGGCAGTTGGCCCCGAACAAGATGGCGTCTAGGCCTCAACGGTTTTTGAGTTATGGCCGTTTTTCTGGGATTAAAGGTCCAAAATGGAAATAGAGAAATTATTTTTCCACTTCAGGTCAAAGTCAAGGAGCCTCCGGTGTCAATAAAAAAAGAACCAGCCATTTATCTATCGTCATTTAAGAGAAACGGAACAATGACAACTTGGCGATGGTCACAAATAGGCGTTTTTTTTTTTCAACGGTTACAGATCCAGTTGCAGGGTGTTCATACGAATCTTTTTAAAGTGTGCTGCGGAGCTCTGCGAGATTTCTGTGTTTTTCTATGATTTTCTGAAATAACACACACATACTAAACCCTCCGTAAATAACTCAGTTCTTAACGTAAAGACTTAAAACTCAGGATTATGTAAAAGCATACCCCAATGAGGATATGTGGTGACTTATAGCTTCCTGTGCCAACCGGAAGTGCCATAATTGGTGTCTCAGGGGCTGTTTCGAAGGGTTAAAAAAGTCTGATCTGTCCAAAACTTCATATATGTGATTAGGCAACCCCCATGAACTGTAAATCAGTCATTTTTCCCAAAAAAAATCAAAGGAAAAAAAAATCACACTAAAACACAACTTGGATGGAGGGACGTATTGGGGTGCGTAGAGACAGACAGTGGCTGCAATAGTTAGCTTTGTTGGAGCTAAAAAAGAACCGTCAGACCTAGAGTTCCGAAACTTTAGAAACCTGTTCTAGACCTCCGGTCGATGGTACGTGGTGAGTTACGTGGCTCTAGACGGTTCTCGGACCGAGAAACAGCCTCGTACATTTGCAATACCTTCAATTCATTTTGACCATTACGAAAATGACGACGTTTAGAAAAGTCTCAGAGACGCAAGGCTAGGTGCATTGAAACCGGCTCGGCCCATAGAGACGGACCCCAACGTTTCTGTCCGATAGCTCGTTCAAGGACCCTGTAGCAAGGCATGGAAAAAAGTGGATTTTCAGCACCAATTAGGGTTTTTCTCGGACACCAAATGACCTATCGAGCCGAAACTCGGGATTCGGGGTCGCCTCACATAGGACTTCACATAATGTCCGAACTGGACCCGCAGCTAGAACGTAACTATGTGTTTTACCTTTTTATTATGTTTTAAACTAAAGGCGCTGTGAATTATGGGACTGCTCTGACATATGTGATAGTTGGCTTCTAAATGAGTAGTAAAAAGTGGGTTTGGTGTCATAATGACATCTAATGGACTGATGGACACTGACTTGCTAGTTGACTTTTGTGCATTTGCAATATGTTTAAACGGAGAGGGACCATCACCAAAATGGCATTCTGAAATCAACACAAAAAATGGCATCACCATAGTCTCCAGACTGTGCTGAGTTCAACGAGCTATCCCGCTTGACCGTAGCTCGCTCGGTCTAAGCGCAACGACCATTAGAAAAGTAGGCCCAAAATGAAGCCTGCCCCACAATGTCATTTGCTTTTGAGTGACAGTGAGAGAACCGTTTAGGTGAGAAGAAAAATTCCACCACATGAATGTTCCTAAGGTCCTCCCGATCCGTGCAAGCCTAACCTTGACCGTGTGGCATTAACCCTTAACAGTAAAACAGTGTTTTTTGATCTCACAGATTACAGTGTCATCTCTCCCCAAAGGAATACATTCCCTGCACCCCTAATTTCAACCTGAAGTCTATATGGGTTATGAATGCCGTATGAACCTGTCTTCGGTACCAGTCCATCAGGCCACTATGAGGTCTACCTGTGTTGATTCTAAGCTTCCTGGACCAACCGGAAGTGGTTAAAATCACTCTAAAAGTGTTTACCCATACCCTGCCTGCAGTTTGATAGACATAGTGCATTCAACCCTGTGTAAATCAGTCAATTCTTAACGTAAGGACTTAAAACTCAGGATTCTGTAACAGCATACCCCAATGAGGATATGTGTTGATTTATAGCTTCCTGTGCCAACCGGAAGTGCCATAATTGGTGTCTCAGGGGCTGTTTCGAAGGGTTAAAAAAGTCAGATCTGTCCAAAACTTCATATATGTGATTAGGCAACCCCCATGAACTGTAAATCAGTCATTTTTCCCCCAAAAAATCAAAGGAAAAAAAAATCACACTAAAACACAACTTGGATGGAGGGACGTATTGGGGTGCGTAGAGACAGACAGTGGCTGCAATAGTTAGCTTTGTTGGAGCTAAAAAAGAACCGTCAGACCTAGAGTTCCGAAACTTTAGAAACCTGTTCTAGACCTCCGGTCGATGGTACGTGGTGAGTTACGTGGCTCTAGACGGTTCTCGGACCGAGAAACAGCCTCGTACATTTGCAATACCTTCAATTCATTTTGACCATTACGAAAATGACGACGTTTAGAAAAGTCTCAGAGACGCAAGGCTAGGTGCATTGAAACCGGCTCGGCCCATAGAGACGGACCCCAACGTTTCTGTCCGATAGCTCGTTCAAGGACCCTGTAGCAAGGCATGGAAAAAAGTGGATTTTCAGCACCAATTAGGGTTTTTCTCGGACACCAAATGACCTATCGAGCCGAAACTTGGGATTCGGGGTCGCCTCAGCTAGGCCAACACATAACATAAGAAATGGACCCGCAGCTAGAACGTAACTATGTGTTTTATGGTTTTTTTATGGTTTGAACCGAAGGCGTTGTGAATTTTGGGCCAGCTCTGAAGTATGTAATAGTTGGCTACTAAACGAGTTGGAAAAAGTGGGTTTGGTGTCAGTTTGTATCAGTTTGGTGTCAGAATGATATCTAATTGACTGATGGACTCTTGTCCACTTGACTCTTGTACATTTGCAATATGTTTAAACAGTGAGGTACCATCACCAAAAGCGACATTCTGAAATCAACCCTAACGAGCGATTGAGATGAACCAGAATCACTGCAAAGCCATCCCGAGTTCATCGGGCCAGTCAATTTCACATTCCTGCAGGATTTTTATAGCATGACCAATTGGTGATGGTACCTGCCCATTAAAACATATTGCAAATGCACAGTGACTTTGAAAAAGTAAGGAAACATAAACATTTTTTTTTAATTTTTGGGTGACCAGTTGCACGTGCATTTGCAATATGATTCTATAGTGAAAAAACATCACCAAATGCAACATTCTGAAATCTACCCTAACGAGCGATTGAGATGAACCAGAATCACTGCAAAGCCATCCCGAGTTCATCGGGCCAGTCATTTTCACATTCCTGCAGGATTTTTATAGCATGACCAATTGGTGATGGTACCTGCCCATTAAAACATATTGCAAATGCACAGTGACTTTGAAAAAGTAAGGAAACATAAACATTTTATTTTTATTTTTGGGTGACCAGTTGCACGTGCATTTGCAATATGATTCTATAGTGAAAAAACATCACCAAATGCAACATTCTGAAATCTACCCTAACGAGCGATTGAGATGAACCAGAATCACTGCAAAGCCATCCCGAGTTCATCGGTCCAGTCAATTTCACATTCCTGCAGGATTTTTATAGCATGACCAATTCGTGATGGTGCCTGCCCATTGAAACATATTGCAAATGCACAGTGACTTTGAAAAGGTAAGGAAACATAGAATCAAATTTTTTTTTTTGGGTTACCAGTTGCACATTTCAGATCACCAGTTGCACATTTCAGATCACCAGTTGCACGGAGGAAAATCGTTACTTTTGACTTTGACTTTTGACTTCGTATGACATCATATTGCAAATGGACAAAACATATGCCTTATGCACAAGTAAAACAAAAAAAATATGATAATACAAGTTGACAAAGGTATAGTTTGAGCAAAGTATAGTTTGAATTTTGAGCATGACAAATTCGTGATGGTACCTGCCCATTAAAACATATTGCAAATGCACAGTGACTTTGAAAAAGTAAGGAAACATAAACAAATGGACATAATGAAATCATCATTTTTTTTTTCCGGTTACCAGTTGCACGCGCATTTGCAATATGATTCTATAGTGAAAAAACATCACCAAATGGACATGATGAAATCAACACAACGAGTGATGGAAATGAACAACTATCACTGCCCGGCCGTCCCGAGTTCATCAGTTCAGTCAATTTTGGCCCCCAAAAAAATTGACTTTTGACTTTGACTTTTGACTTCCTATGAAATCATATTGCAAATGGACAAATCATATTCCTTATGCACAAGTAAAAAAAATAAAATTATGATAATAACATTTTACAAAAGTATATTCATACACTTCTTACACATGATTAATTGTCTTAAAATCGAAACAATTTCGAAAAACGGTCCAGAAAGCACTTTTTTTTAGTTTTTAAAGTTTAAAAAAAAAATCAAATTTTCGACTTTTGACATCCTATTAAATCATATTGCAAATGGACAAAACATATGCCTTATGCACAAGTAAAAAAATAAATAAAAATTATGATAATAAAATACGAATAAAGTATGTTGATACAGTTCTTATACGTGTGTAATTGACACAAAATTCGAAAGAATTTTGAAAAACGGTCCAGAAAGCACTTTTTTAAGGGTGTGTGAAGTTTTTTATAAAATTTTGACATTTTTGACTTTTGACTTCCTATGAAATCATATTCCAAATGAAGAAAGCCTTATGCACAAGTAAAAAAAAAAAAAAAAAATGATAATAAAGTATGACTAAAGTATGTTGATAAAGTTCTTATACATGTGTAATTGACACAAAAATCGAAAGAATTTTGAAAAACGGTCCAGAAAGCACTTTTTTAAGGATGTGTGAAGTTTTTTACCAAATTTTGACATTTTTGACTTTTGACTTTTGACTTCCTATGAAATCATATTGCAAATGGACAAAACATATGCCTTATGCGCATGTAATTAAAAAAAAAAAAATTTGATATCAAAATTGGACAAAAGTATATTCATACAGTTCTTACACATGTGTAATTGACAAAAAAAAAGCGAAAGAATTTCGAAAAACGTCCCAGAAAGCACTTTTTTAAGGGGTGATAAGTTTTTGAAAAAAAAATCCTTTTTTCAAAATTTTGCTTTTGGATGTTGACTTGGGTTGCATTTCCAATATGAAAAACCCCGGTGGAGCGCACTCGCCCCCTGTTGGATTTTTGAGGTGTTACAATTGGCAATTGCCATATGGCATTACCAACACTAGTTGGTATGGGCTGTAGCCATGAACATTGTGCATAGAGTTTTTTGCCATCAAATTCCAATCTAGGGCTGTTATCCAGTCACATCTATTGTCTTGCTTCACTTTCAGCATAATCTTTGAGTGTTCATCAAATCAAATGTTATTTGTCACATGCGCGGAATACAACAGGTGGTTACTTCCATGTTGAATTTCTCAGCCATTTCTCTTATTTCATTATTTTTGAATTCTCCTACATTGTCACTCTACAATTTCTGGGGCGGGCCATGCACACTTATCCAGGAATTAATGAAGTGCTTGACGATTCCACTGGGTTTCTTTGTATTCACAATGCTTCCAGCACTGAAGCGTGTGAAGTGGTCGATTATGTAAAGGTACCACACACTTGGTCCTAGCTCATGTGGATTTACAGCCATTGTACTTGGAAGCCAGTGGCAAACCAACAGCTGGTCTGGGCTTAGGTTTGCTGTATTTCTGATATGTCTCCCAACTCTTAACAATCTGCCGTAGAATGGAAATACTCTCATCATCATTATTATTCCCAGAAATGCTGATTAATTTCTGAAGTCTCAACTGTAGCATGTCCAAACTGCTTTTTAAGTTAACAGTACTTTGTGTTTTTCTTCTGTGTTCATGATCTCTGTGACTGTCAGAATCTCCATGTGCTCTGTGTCTGTCAAAATCTCATTTTTACATGGACTCTGTGTGATGTCTAAAATGTTTACACAATAGTGGCCTGAGGTAGTAAGTTCAAGAGTCACTGGTTGTCATTTTATATGTCTAGTACAGCTTCTGCCTTCTTGAGGGAAGCTTTGCTTTATAGTAAGGGGATATCTGCAGGGACCAACTCTTTTTCATTGTGACACTTAGTCTGACAAAGTTTTGCTGGTATCTTGACTATCTTGGTAGAATGGACGATTCTCCCATGTCTAAATTTGAAAACTCTGTTGCTTGGTGTGTCAATCATGCTTTGTACTTTCAGATTTAGTTCACTGACATAGCTATCAAGCCATTTTGCACCACACACTGTGCGTGTACATGCAGTATCAATCACAGCAGATCCTAAGGGTTCAACTAGAAAGACCTCATAATCAGAAGCAAATTCGTTTGAAAACAGTGTAATGTTACTGTGTTTACATTTCCGTCTGTTAGTTTAACTTCTTATGGCTGCAGGGGCAGTATTGAGTAGCTTGGATGAAAGGTTTCCAGAGTAAACGGCCTGCTCCTCAGTTACTAATATATGCATATTATTATTAGTATTGGATAGAAAACACTCTGGGGAAAAAAACCTGAGGAGAAATCCAAACAGAAAGTAAGAAATCTGAGGTTGGTAGGTTTTCAACACAGTTCCCATGTTCCCATTAAAATCCCCTTGAGATATGAATGAAGTTGCACTTCCTAGGGCTTCCACTAGATGTCAACCGTCTATAGAAATTTGAATGAGGCTTCTACTGTGTTGTGGGACTGAATAAGAACAGAATGAACAGGTGTCTGGCAGTCAGCCATTTTCTGGTCACGCGCATTCCACATGATATCCACTTGCGTTCCATTGCTCCTCAGGTCACAAAGGAATTCTCCGGTTGGAACTTTGCTGAAGATATATGATAAAAAAATCCTAATGATTGATTCTGTACTTAGTTGGAAATGTTTCTTCGAACAGTAATATAACTTTTTGAAGTTTTTGTCCGAAGTAACGCTCGACCAGAACGAGTGTTTGGATATGTATATCAAACGCGCTAACAAAAGGAGGTATTTGGACATAAATAACGGACATTATCGAACAAAACAAACATTTATTGTGGACCTGGGATTCCTGGGACTGCATTCTGATGAAGATCATCAAAGGTAAGGGAACATTTATCATGTAATTTCTGGTTTCTGTTGACTCCAACATGGCGGCTAATTTGACTATTGTTCAGAGCGCCTTCTCAGATTATTGCATGGTTTGCTTTTTCCGTAAAGTTTTTTTGAAATTTGACACAGCGGTTGCATTAAGGAGAGGTATATCTATAATTCCATGTATATAACTTGTATTATCATCTACATTTATGATGAGTTTCTGTTGAATCGATGTGGCTATGCAAAATCACTGGATGTTTTGGAACTAGTGAATGTAACTCGCAAATGTAAACTCAGATTTGTTTATATAAATATGAACTTTATCAAACAAAACATACATGTATTGTGTAACATGAAGTCCTATGAGTGTCATCTGATGAAGATCATCAAAGGTTAGTGATTCATTTTATCTCTATTTGTGCTTTTTGTGACTCCTCTCTTTGGCTGGAAAAATGGCTGTGTTTTTCTGTGACTTGGCTCTGACCTAAGATAATCGTTTGAGGTGCTTTCGCCATAAAGCCTATTTGAAATCGGACACTGTGGTGGGATTAACAACAAGACTACCTTTAAAACAGTATAAAATACCTGTATGTTTGAGGAATTTTAATTGAGATTTCTGTTTTGAATTTGGCGCCCTGCACTTTCACTGGCTGTTATCATATCATCCCGTTAACGGGATTGCAGCCCAAAGAGGTTTTAACTTGTTCATTTTTATGAGGACAGTCTTTAATGGGTTAAATAGCACATTTTGATCTCCTGTCTAGTGGATTTGTGGCGAGCAATGGTGCCCTCGTCTGGTTGCCTTGAATGTGACTTGTTGGCGTTTTTTATCTGCTCCTCAGTGTAATACATTGCGTCAATCACTTGCATTCCATCTGTTATTGGTGCGCCAGACGTATTTTCAGCCAAAAATATTTTTAGTGCTGACTTCATGCAAAAGTCAGCACAGTACAAGCAGTCAAAGCCAACTGTGTCTCCCTACCATTCAGACAGGCAGTATCTACTGTAGCAACTTGAAAGCTAACACTGCATCCGGGAGAACCATATGGTGCTTGCGCATCCTCGTGTAGTCCGTCATTGCAACCGAAATGTCTCTAGTTACACAGTCAAAGTTTGAATATGCCTCGTAGGCACGGTCTTTCTCTTGTTTAAGAAACACAGAATTCAGTGCTCTGATCAAAGTTCCCATGCAGTCATCCTTGTTGAAATCCTCAACGGATATTTCCAGTGCTGTATCTCACGCTCTTCCGTCAAGCGATAATACCACCACAAGTGCTTGCTTTTTCTCATCCAGATTAGTAACCCGTGTCCAGATTCTAAATTAATTTTTCCAACTTTCATACAACCTCTTCTCATCGAAGCGATCTGGCATATTGTAGTTATTAGCTACCCTCTGCTACCAATAGTAATAACAGAAATATAGGGATACTTGAACTTAACACTGATTACCGAAGAGGATGAGACAGCCTATAGGGAGGTCATCAGATACCTGGCAGTGTGTTGCCAGGACAACTACCTCTCCCTCAACGTCAGCAAGACAAAGGAGCTGATCGTGGACTACTGGATACGGAGGGCCAAGTACAAGGGCCAAGCACATCCCCATTCACATCGACAGGGCTGAAGTGGGTAAAGAGCTAAGTTCCTCGGTGTCCACATCACTAATATGCTGACCACACAGCCTGCGTTTTGCGCATCAGTGTTGCAAAATAAATGTACACACATGTTATTCAATCATTTCACCCAAACTGGTCACGCGCATCTGCATAGCCAGGCACTAAAATAGAACCTGGTTCTATTTGACATGTGAAGCGCTGCAAGTCCCACCTCTCCCATCTCCTCATTGGTTTTGTGTGACTCAGATTTCGTCAAAATTCTACAAAGATCCAGGAAAAATAAAGGACATTGGGTTGTTATTTTACTTGTTTTGCACAATGTTTATACCCCAATACAAATGAGCTAGCAACAGCAAGCTAAATAGCTATACCTCCATGAATGTTTCACATGTTTCGACCTGTTCCCAAATTAATATAGTTAGTTCAGAGTTCGTTTTGATATTTCAACCTGCATGTACTGATCACGTCTGGTGTAGATGGACAAAATCAACATGCAGTCAGCATGTAAGTGTAGCGTGGTTTGTTCTGCGTTGTGTACTTTTAATTAGGACGCTGCCACAACTGGAGGTCTGCTAGTTGAATTCTTTTTTTTATTTGCCCTGCACACGAAGAGACAACACACATTATGTTAACCCTTGGCTCAGTCCTAGCTCTCAGGCACCTTGCTAGCTGAAGGTCAGGCAAAAGAGCGCCAAAAGGAAATAACAGGTGCTGCGTGCACACATTCAATGCACAACATACAATACAAGTAAAATGATACAGAACATAATTCGGACAAAATAAAAAGACATACCTGCACACGAAGAGACAACACACATTATGTTAACCCTTGGCGCAGTCTTAGCTCTCAGGCACCTGCGCAAGCACATGGACACTCACTCAAACACTGTCCCAAGTACTCACAAGTTACAATAGATACCCTAGTTAGCAAGCTTTGCGAAACTTGTTAACATTAATCTTTATATTATCCACATTGTAACAAACTTATGTTTGCATAACAGTACATTGTGTAACATTACCACGGTTTTATATTGAACAATTTCGGAGCTAAAGACAACATTCCGAAGGTCAGGCAAAAGAGAACAATAAGGGGAGGGGGTACGGAAATACAGATAACCCGCGATGGGCCAAACCAAAATATACAAAACTTTTACAATCACATGTATGTACAATATTGATATGAACAAGTGTTTGTACACCAAAGAAAAACATTAGCTATGCAGCTGTAATTAAAAAAAAAAAAATACACAGAATTATTATTATTAACAAATTATTAACATCCCCTCTTGACCTGGCCTATTTGAATTGGTCCTTGTGTGCAACTTGGTGCATAATCTAGGGAAACAACATCACACTGCTACATAAGGATCCATCCTTGTCCAAACACACCAACACAGTCGTGAAGAAGGCACGACAACGCCTCTTCCCCGGGGGCTGAAAAGATTTGGCAGGGTCCCTCAGATCCTCAAAAGGTTCTACAGCTGCACCGTTGAGAGCATCTTGGCTGCATCACCGCTTGCATGGTATGGAAACTGCTTAGCATTGACAGCAAGGCGTTATAGAGGGTAGTGTGTATTGCCCAGTACATCACTGGGGCTGAGCTCCCTGCCATCCAGGACCTCTAAACCAGGAGGTGTCAGAGGAAGGCCCTAGAAGTGGTCAATGACTCAAGCCACCCAACTAAGCTACCTGTGGCGGTGTGGTTAGAGCGTTGGGCCAGTAACCGAGCTGACAAGGTAAAAATCTGCCCCTCTGCCCCTGAACAAGGCTGTTAACCCACTGTTCCCCAGTAGGCCGTCATTGTAAATAAGAATTTGTGCTTAACTGTCTTGTCTACTTAAATAAAGGTTTTAAAAATTGTTAGCTAACATTGATGTTGACAGGAACGCTAGCTCACACTAAACCACAGAAACAATTGACGACATCAAACTTTATCGGTACAGCATTATAATGTCATTATTAGGCTGGACACATTACATTTTTAATGCTTTTTTCTAATAAAGAGTAGTTAATTGCATCTGTGGTGGAGCCCAGTTTCATAATATTATAATTCACCCTGCCAGCTCCTATTAGTTCTATTGAGCACTGTGGCACCAACTCGCCTTCCAAACGTTCTAATCCCATTTTGTTGTACTGTCTCACAATGGCAGCTTCGCTATAGTTGGCCATGGAGACCTGTTATAATGTAAACAACAAATTACTAATGTTACTCTGAGGTCATCCCATTGTTTACTATAGGGAAATATATGTATGTCTGTCTATTTTGCCAAATATCTCGCAATGTGTATATTTAGATTTGTTTTAATTGGACACCATTATATTCATGATAATCTCGTTTTTCTAATTATGTAAGGCTGGGTAGTGTATATCGTTGTCATAAAACGCTTGCCACGAAATACCTTTTGCCCTTGGAACGCTGAGCTCCCCCCATGTTTTTCCTATGGAGAAGCATGCTGGTATATTTCGCCAAATATCTCGCAATGTGTATATTTTGATGTATATATGTCGTTGTCATCAAATGCTACACCAGAAATAGTCAGAAGTTGCCATTCTTTTCCTATTTTATTTCCTCGGATACATGTTTTGGTGCCATTTAGGCTAAATGGGATTCGAAGCTTCACTCCAGTCAAAACAGGCTCTGCGAACGTTCGATTCCATTCATTTGCTACGTGCTCGCGCTAGTGTTCCAGTTTAGCCAACGTTCTAAAGCCGTTTGACTCGTTCTATTGTCCAGCCCATCTTTATTAAATAATAGCTGTAGCATGTCAGCTGACCACCTGACGCCTCTGACTAATATTAGTTAGTGAGCTGTGCATAATCGTTCAGACCATGCATGCTAGCTAACGTTAGCTTCTTAGCAAAATAAGTTATTTCACGCCTCACCTGTGTTATATAAATAATCTAATATCAAGCATTACTAGCAGGCCAATGCTCTGGTTAAACCTGATGTCCTCAGATAACTCTGGGCCCAGTGTCCTCAGTCAAGTTTAGAGCCTACGTGTAATAACATGATTATCCGAAGGACACACAGCTGCCATCACGCAAATATACTCCCCTGTAAACCACAAAGAACATCCTGCAACACTAACGAGCTTAGAGTGCCAAACTATCTCACTGACATTGACCCTTGCATGCACTCCTGCAAAGACAGGAAACACCTGAGCCTAAAGCAGACATTGCCAGTCCCTATATCCACGCTTCCTTGACACACAAACATCTCATGAGCACTGTACACTCACACTCCACCCCCCCCTACTGGTCGGGTGCCAAGAGCAGGGGACTCTGCTGTGCACCAATGGGGCCCCTGCTCTGGCTAGAGCAGGCCCGCCTCCAACTCTTCAGGACCAGTCAGAAGACCAACACGACGAGACTCCACCTACATTATTCTGTGTATACATTCTGCTGTAAACTCTGGCTAAGCACCCCTTTCTGATCTGACTCCTTCTGAGCCAAATGAATAGGGTCCGTGCACGTTAAACTGCAGGACAAGATATCTTTTGACTCAATAAACTGCCTTTTTGCTATACTTGATTACACTCTGTCCAGCGTCCATGATTTGGTCTCACTCTCCTGTATTTCAACACCAACACCTGCCCCATAACGACTGGATTGGGAAGAATCTGTATCCCATATTTCATCTCATTTAATTCCTCCAGATTCAAGAAACCCAAGACGGATAGCAGACATGTCAAAAAGAAAACGTACAATCCCCTCAACCACCTAATCAATGAAGCAGCCATGATGGATAGTTAGCAACATCAAAGATAATTTATAACTAACCCACGACAGTTCACCGGTGTCGTATACAGTGTGAATAAATGAAGCATAGTAGACCAAAATAGCAAGGAGGTAGGCATAGCCAAGCACGAGCTAGCGAGATCCTATTGGCGCGTTGTAGCATTATTTTGCATATTTCCGTTAAGGAACGCCTCATCTGTGAAGTGCGCATTTGCACAAACTCAATTCAGCCTTGCACTCCTTCTAAACAACGCATTTTGTTTTTAAAAGTTGGCAAAGCTTTAAGTCCATTAAAAACGTAAAGCACTGTGTTCGTAACAGATTAACGTAAACTCACCCCATTCCGTACAAATGTGCGCAACCGCGACATTCAAACAAGGCTGCAAATAAAACTAATGGGACTGTGATGACTTCAAAATCGGGGGTGTGAACTACGTTTCAATTCAAGCGTTGATAGACATGGTAATGGCTCTATAGTATTGGAGAAAAGTTGAAAAAACTGACCCTCCATTACATCGTGACGTTTCATGCTGTAACGTACAGCACGCGTAAAGAACGGTCGGTGCCAAGTTGGCTGCTTGAACAGAGGCATTTTTACCGAGCTCCGTACCAAACCTCAGAAAGATTGTGAAAAAAAAAAAGTTTAGTCATTATTTTTATTTGTTCAAGATATAAGACCTTTCCTGTGACTGGAATGATAATTGGATCATTTATTTCAGCATGTCCAGGCAAAGTCGTGACAAAAAAAGAAAGGAAGAAGTTAGCCGCTCTATTGCTAATCAACAAGAGAGAAACGTGCTTATAGACAACTGCCATAACTACGCTTCGCCTATGGATAATAGCATGCTTTCGAATGCTGAAGATGACGAATTCCCCTCTTTACCGGTTACTCCGTGCAAACCTCCACCCTCCAAAAAACCCAACATGAACTCTGACATCATGGCTACCCTCTCCTTACTCATCAACTCCAGGTGTGACGCCATTGAGAAAATGGTAGGCGCGAACACCATGGTTATCGAAGGCTTGAAGAAGACTGTGGAGTTTGCATGTGGTGAAATCAAGGATGTGAAAACGAGAGTGGCAAAAGTTAAAAAAAATGTGGAAAGGGTGGAAAAGAATAACAATGTCTACCATAGACGTCTCACTGATCTGGAACAATACACAAGGAAATGGAACCTGAGACTCTACGGCTTGCCAGAGGTGGAGAATGAAGATGTGCGAGGACAGGCTATCCATATCTGCCAAGAAGTTTTGCCTGCAGAGAAGAACAAAGTTGGTGATACCATCGACGTTGTGCATCGCCTCGGCAAGAAGCAACAGCAACAGCAAAACGATTCAAGACCCAGGGGTATCATCATCCTATTCACTACCAGATTCTACAGGTATGCTGTCTGGAAAGCTGCTAGGAAGAACGCCTTCCTTCAGAGCCATGGTATGCGTTTCGCCAAGCATCTCAGCCCGGAAGACAGAAAGAAGGAACAAGTTGTGGCCAACGATCAAGATAGCACGAAGTGAGGGGAAGGCTGCTTACTTCGTCGGAGGACGAGGTTTCATCAACGGTTCAGAAATCCATATTCCTCCCTAAAATGTCACCAGAAGGAACAGGTTGATGGTTTCAGCCATGGTATTCTCATTTTCCTTATGTGGTTTACCTAACAAGCACCAGGTGACTATTTTACAGGAATACTCAGGTATTTCAATTCATTAGTTTGTTCTTGTATGACCAGAAGACCTATTTTGTTTACAAACTTACGAAGAAGATTGAAAGCTGAATTTATGTTTTATGTATACAGTAACTAAGATACTGTTTTAAATGGCATACAGGTCTGCTCTGACTTTACACGGTTATTGTTCTATTTAGTTATTAATACTTATTTCCAAAAAAGGTCTTAGGAACGTTTATATGTAAAACAATTTGTTATTCAATTATTTTATGATCAGTTTTCATTAGTACATTTCATTAGTTCATTAGTAGGTAGCCTTTTATTTAAATTATTATTTGTTGTTTTATTTCTCAGAATAGTTCCTGATTACACTAAAGAGGGTTTTTAGTCTCTCTTACTACAAGAACCCTTGGTTTGGTCTTGAACATAATTTCCAGTTGAGTTGAATTTCAAAGGTTATGGAATAAGCTATTTTCTCTTTAAATTGACTTAAATGGTGCAGATCTCGGTTCCTTATCGTTTACGTTCACTGCTCCTACGTCTTTGACTCATCCTACTACAGTTTATACTTTTATATAATCTTTGTTGTTTTGTCTTTGTCTATATTATCTCTTAATGCTAGGGGGTTACGAAACAGTGTGAAGCGCAAGGCCTTATTTTTTTTTGCTAAACAATTTCGAACAGATTTTTGCTTTTTTCAAGAGTCTCACTCAATTTTGGCTGATGCCAACTTCTGGAGGTCACAGTGGGGCAACGATATTTGGCTTTCCCATGGATCTGAACGCTCTGCTGGTGTCACTACAATGAAAAATAACTTTGGTGGTAATATTCTACACTCGGAATGTGACCCCTTTGGTCACTTTATTTGTCTTGTGATCAGTTACAATGACATTACACTCATTACTGTAAACTTCTACGGGTACAACACCAAACATGAGAATGATGAGTTGCTTGAATCTATAGAGAAACATATACTTCATTGGTTATCTAAATTTCCAAATTCGTTATTATTGATAGGAGGGGACTTTAACATTACAATAGATCATTCAACTGATAAATGGCACCCAGGTAGGCCAAACAATCAGAATTTGGGTTTAATACTTTTTATGGAAAAGTTTGATCTTACTGATACAGTGCCTTGCGAAAGTATTCGGCCCCCTTGAACTTTGCGACCTTTTGCCACATTTCAGGCTTCAAACATAAAGATATAAAACTGTATTTTTTTGTGAAGAATGAACAACAAGTGGGACACAATCATGAAGTGGAACGACATTTATTGGATGTTTCAAACTTTTTTAACAAATCAAAAACTGAAAAATTGGGCGTGCAAAATTATTCAGCCCCCTTAAGTTAATACTTTGTAGCGCCACCTTTTGCTGCGATTACAGCTGTAAGTCGCTTGGGGTATGTCTCTATCAGTTTTGCACATCGAGAGACTGACATTTTTTCCCAATCCTCCTTGCAAAACAGCTCGAGCTCAGTGAGGTTGGATGGAGAGCATTTGTGAACAGCAGTTTTCAGTTCTTTCCACAGATTCTCGATTGGATTCAGGTCTGGACTTTGACTTGGCCATTCTAACACCTGGATATGTTTATTTTTGAACCATTCCATTGTAGATTTTGCTTTATGTTTTGGATCATTGTCTTGTTGGAAGACAAATCTCCGTCCCAGTCTCAGGTCTTTTGCAGACTCCATCAGGTTTTCTTCCAGAATGGTCCTGTATTTGGCTCCATCCATCTTCCCATCAATTTTAACCAACTTCCCTGTCCCTGCTGAAGAAAAGCAGGCCCAAACCATGATGCTGCCACCACCATGTTTGACAGTGGGGATGGTGTGTTCAGAGTGATGAGCTGTGTTGCTTTTACGCCAAACATAACGTTTTGCATTGTTGCCAAAAAGTTCAATTTTGGTTTCATCTGACCAGAGCACCATCTTCCACATGTTTGGTGTGTCTCCCAGGTGGCTTGTGGCAAACTTTAAACGACACTTTTTATGGATATCTTTAAGAAATGGCTTTCTTCTTGCCACTCTTCCATAAAGGCCAGATTTGTGCAATATACGACTGATTGTTGTCCTATGGACAGAGTCTCCCACCTCAGTTGTAGATCTCTGCAGTTCATCCAGAGTGATCATGGGCCTCTTGGCTGCATCTCTGATCAGTCTTCTCCTTGTATGAGCTGAAAGTTTGGAGGGACGGCCAGGTCTTGGTAGATTTGCAGTGGTCTGATACTCCTTCCGTTTCAATATTATCGCTTGCACAGTGCTCCTTGGGATGTTTAAAGCTTGGGAAATCTTTTTGTATCCAAATCCGGCTTTAAACTTCTTCACAACAGTATCTCGGACCTGCCTGGTGTGTTCCTTGTTCTTCATGATGCTCCCTGCGCTTTTAACGGACCTCTGAGACTATCACAGTGCAGGTGCATTTATACGGAGACTTGATTACACACAGGTGGATTGTATTTGTCATCATTAGTCATTTAGGTCAACATTGGATCATTCAGAGATCCTCACTGAACTTCTGGAGAGAGTTTGCTGCACTGAAAGTAAAGGGGCTGAATAATTTTGCATGCCCAATTTTTCAGTTTTTGATTTGTTAAAAAAGTTTGAAATATCCAATAAATGTCGTTCCACTTCATGATTGTGTCCCACTTGTTGTTGATTCTTCACAAAAAAATACAGTTTTATATATTTATGTTTGAAGCCTGAAATGTGGCAAAAGGTCGCAAAGTTCAAGGGGGCCGAATACTTTCGCAAGGCACTGTATATGGAGAGAGAGGTTTCCGGCTGAAAGATCATTCACTTGGAGTAACAAAACAGGCTCCAGACAATCCAGAATAGATTTTTGGCTTATATCCAAATGTATTGATAGTGAGTGTGTTACTACAAATATTTATACTACTCCCCTCACAAACCATAAGGCTATTTACATTGATATCAAAATATTTACTCCTGATACGAACCTTGGCAGAGCATCCTACTGGAAGCTAAATAGCTCATTATTAAATAATGATATAGTCCAAATATCTTAGAAAATATGGTAGTAATCTTGCTAAGACCAGAAGAGCTGAGGAGGAAAAGGTGATCATTAAGATAACTTCCCTTTCTCAGAGGTCCCCAGCTGACCTCTTGGGGGAGGAGAAGATGGAACTAATTGAGTTACAAAATAAAGTGGATAATATATATAAATTAAAAGCAGAAGGAGCCTTTATTAGATCTAGGAAAAATGGATTGAGGAGGGAGAACAGAATTCATCCTATTTCTTTAGACTTGAGAAATTTCATTCTAAAAATAACACTATCCATAAGTTAAACATTGATGGTGTTATTACAGATGACCAAAAATTAATCGCTAAATACTGCAGCAATTTTTACAGAAAATTGTATAGCTCTACGTACTGTCAGGAATCCACAGATATGTTTTTTAACTCAATGAATAATGTTCACTATCAGTGATATAGAATCTAAACAGTGTGATGAACCCATCAAAGTTGAAGAGATTATAGAGTCTATCAAACATCTAAAGAACAATAAATCACCAGGTGTTGATGGAATTACATCAGAATTGTACAAATTATTTTCTGAACAAGTAGGTCCCTTCCTATTTGAAGTCTTTTTAGAGAGTATTAAAAACAATGTTCTCCCTCCTACAATGAGTCAGGGGTTAATAACACTGATACCTAAACCTAAAAAAGAAGTGCTGCTCATCGATAACTGGCGGCCAATTTGTCTTCTTAATAATGACTATAAGATATTAGCCTCACTACTTGCAAAAATAATTAAAGAAGTCCTGGATGCAAACATTGATGAAACACAGTCTGGCTTCATGAAGAACAGACATATTTCTAACAATGTCAGACTAGTATTAGACGTACTTGACTACTCAGACCTAATAACTGAGGATAGCTTCATATTATTTTTAGATTTTTATAAAGCATTTGACACAGTAGAGCATCAGTTTCTCTTCCAATCCCTTGAGAGACTTGGCTTTGGGGATTTTTTCTGTAAGGCTATTAAGACTCTCTATGCAAATGGTAACAGCTCTATCAAATTGAAATATGGCACCTCACCTAGATTTGAGTTAAAGAGAGGAATTAGGCAAGGTTGTCCTATCTCTTCGTACCTGTTTTTATTAATCACCCAACTTCTTGCAAATTCTTTAAATAATAGTCCTGTACAAGGTATCTCCATAGCTGGTAAAGAAATTATTATAAGCCAGCTGGCTGACGATACTACACTTTTTCTGAAAGACGCTAACCAAATTCCCATATCGATCAATGTGATACAATCCTTTTCCAAAGCGTCTGGTCTATATCTTAACATTAAGAAATGTGAACTCATGGCTGTCAAAGATTGTGTGACACCTTCATATTAAGGTATTCCAGTAAAAGAATAACTTACATATTTAGGCATAACCATTACAAAGGATCAGAAGTCTAGAGGCTTACTAAATTTTAACCCTCTTATTAAAAAAAACCAGAAGAAACTAAATCAATGGCTACAGAGGGACCTATCTTTAAAAGGTAGAGTCCTAATAACCAAGGCTGAAGGTATCTCTAGACTAACATATGGTGCGCTATCTTTATATCTTGACCGTAAAATAAGCAAGGAGATAGACCAGATGCTTTTCAACTTTCTTTGGAGAAACCGTACCCATTACATTAGGAAAACTGTTGTAATGAACACTTATGAGAATGGAGGACTGAATTTTCTGGATTTTACTACTTTAAATAATACTTTTAAGATCAATTGGATAAAACAATTTCTAAGAAGACCCACTTCTATCTGGAATTTTATTCCTCATCATGTCTTCTCTACTTTTGGTGGCCTTAACTTCATGTTGTTTTGCAATTATAATATTGACAAAGTTCCAGTGAAACTTTCTGCTTTTCATCGGCAGGTTTTCTTGTCATGGTCCTTAATTTATAAACACAATTTTTCTCCACACAGATATTATATATGGAATAATCGGGATATATTGTATAAAAATACCTCTCTGTTTTTAGAATATTGGTTCCGAAATAATATCCTATTGGTGAGCCAACTGGTAAATGCAGAGGGTCTTTTACTCAGTTATAAAGAATTCTTAAAACTTTACAAGGTCCCTGTAACACCTAAAGATTTTGCAATTGTTTTAGATGCCATTCCCTCAGGTGTTGCTATGTTATTCAGGAACCTGTCAAGACCTGACCCTCAGAGCCTACCTTCTGTTGACCCTGTTGACTCATCAGTAGGAAAGATTTGTTTATCTTTTGGTCCATTCAACAACAGAGCGATACGAACCTTGTTTCAGCAGGATGTTCTATCTATACCTTATGTCATACCTTATTGGAATGGATTTATTGAGAATATCTGTTGGAAAAAAGTTTGGATGTTGCCACACACATACCTACTTGTTAACAAAATTAAGGACGTTTCCTTTAAAATTATTCATAAATATTATCCTGCCAACCACTATATGAAGAAGTTTAAGGAAAACATAAACTCAAATTGCTCCTTTTGTAATGACCACCCAGAAACAGTTGTGCATCTTTTTTGGCATTGTATGCATGTAAGAAAACTGTGGCAAGACATCAGTAGGTTTATAATTGAACACATTTATGAAGATTTTACACTATTGTGGAGAGATGTACTGTTTGGATTCTTTACATACAATAGAAATAAGCGGAATCATTTTTATGTAATTAATTTCATTATTCTTTTGGCCAAATTTCATATACACAAATGTAAATTTACAAACAGAAAACCACATTTTCGTACCCTACAAAAAGAAATTGAACTGTATTTTAAGACGGTTAAATGCTCGACTAACAAAAAAGCTGTTAGAATTGTAAGTATATGCATGTCCCTTAAGATCCTTGTGTAATTGTAATGTGATATTGTACCCCCTAGCTCGATTGTCTATTGTTTGTAATCTATGTATGCTTGTGTTCCCTCATGTGCTTTATGTATTGATTTGTTATTAATAATAAAAATAATAATAATAATAATAATAAAAAAATAAAAAATAAAAAAAGTAAAGCAACTAATTCTGTCTTACAATCTCTCTCCACCAGGTGTAGCACTTCTCTCATCGTTTAAAAACAAGAAATGGACAGTGACGGGTTAAGGGGGGGATCCCTAGTCATTTTTTGCGTCGTCACTGAAGGCATCATGTCTCTCAAAATACAATGTTTACCTCTGAAGATCAATTTAGCACCGCCCTAAAAACCAGATTCAAATTCGACACAAACCTTCAAATAGGTATGTAATGACACATTATATAAACTCTTTATAGTGTTTTATTTACATTTTACAGGCGATAAGGTGATAAATTGGATCGAGTGAAAAAAAGCAGTTTTCCCACATGTGATCTCTCCTTCTCACTATCAGGCATTAGTTTAGCTTCCCCACCCGCCATTTTTAAAAAGACCCGACAGAGCTCATTGCCTTCTTGAATTATGCAGAAACGGGCAGCGTGGAGGTCATGCCATTTATTTTGTTGGAAAGGGGAGAAATTGTGCTTTACAATGGTATTAACATTACAGTTGATCTGGAAGTATTACGTTTTTGGGGCGCTAAAATTAGGTCAATTGTATGGACCAAGGCACTGTACAAAAGTGAGTGAGTTTACGTTATAGTTTTGGGAACAGAAAAATGTATTAAGGTCAGATGTTTCATCGATGAGAAAATGTGCAGAATGTCGGCCAAGGTTCACCTAGTTCTATTCTCTCCCACTACCAGCGACTGGACTTTCTCAAAATGGATGCTTCTGCTTTATAGCCCCTTTGACATGTCTGAGTTACCCATTCTGTCTGTGGCTACATATGTCAGAGATCTTCTGTTGTTTATTTGGGTCGTCACTAGTTACCGCAAAGTCATAAGCCCCGCCTATTTCTAAAATGTATCTTCTTAAAATGTGACGTTAAAACCTAACCCTAAACTTAGATTTAGACCAAAAACTACATTTTTGTTTTCAACCATTTTTAAGATATAGCCACTTTGTGGCTGTGTTATCTAATGGGAAAAAATATTTTTTTGTCCAAATAAATGAAACGTATGACATGGTTGTTGTGGATAGGACAAAATGGACATAAAATACCACTTCATAGGTTAGTTTACATGTCAATCAAATCCATTACGTTGCCCTATTGGATCATTTAAAAAAAATCCAGAATCCCTCCTTTTGGTCCGAATAATAAAAGCCTGTATAGGTCATTTTGTCAACAAGGCAGCATGATGCATCGTTCAGAAACATACATCTCTTTCCCATTAAGTAAATGTTTGAATTTTCTGGAATTCAGTGGGAAGGCATTTAAAGCAAAACCAACCATTTTTGCCTGAGAACACAGAATCCTACAAGTTACTACACGTGCTTAATTACGTCACTTTTATTTTGAATGGGGCACCAGGCTCACGCCCGGGAGGTAGCCCGGTTTCCCGAATCGAATGCAATCAAGTGTGTCAGACAATGCAAAACGGCCGCGTGAGATTTATAAAACACCCTCATTGATTTGGTTTCAGATTCTACAGTCGTGGCCAAAAGTTTTGAGAATGACACAAATATACATTTTCACAAAGTCTGCTGCCTCAGTTTGTATGATGGCAATTTGCATCTACTCCAGAATGTTATGAAGAGTGATCAGATGACTTGCAATTAATTGCAAAGTCCCTACTTGCCAAGCAAATTAATTGAATCCCCCAAAAACATGTCCACTGCATTTCAGCCCTGCCACAAAAGGACCAGCTGACATCATGTCAGTGATTCTCTCGTTAACACAGGTGTGAGTGTTAACGAGGACAAGGCTGGAGATCACTCTGTCATGCTGATTAAGTTCAAATAACAGACTGGAAGCTTCAAAAGGAGGGTGGTGCTTGGAATCATTGTTCTTCCTCTGTCAACCATGGTTACCGGCAAGGAAACACATGCCGTCATCATTGCTTTGCACAAAAAGCGCTTCACAGGCAAGGATATTGCTGCCAGTAAGATTGCACCTAAATCAGCCATTTATTACCAAGAACTTCAAGGAGAGTGGTTCAATTGTTGTGAAGAAGGCTTCAGGGTGCACAAGAAATTCCAGCAAGCGCCAGGACCGTCTCCTAAAGTTGATTCAGCTGCGGGATCGGGGCACCACCAGTACAGAGCTTGCTCAGGAATGGCAGCAGGCAGGTGTGAGTGCATCTGCACGCACAGTGAGGCGAAGATTTTTGGAGGATGGCCTGGTGTCAAGAAAGGTAGCAAAGAAGCCACTTCTCTCCAGGAAAAACAACAGGGACAGACTGATATTCTGCAAAAGGTACAGGGATTGGACTGCTGAGGACTGGGGTAAAGTCATTTTCTCTGATGAATCCCCTTTCTGATATTTTGGGGCATCCGGAAAAAAGCTTGTCTGGAGAAGACAAGGTGAGCGCTACCATCAGTCCTGTGTCATGCCAACAGTAAAGCATCCTGAGACCATTCATGTGTGGGGTTGCTTCTCACCCAAGGGAGTGTGCTCACTCACAATTTTGCCTCAGAACACAGCTTTGAATAAAGCATGGTACCAACACATCCTCCGAGAGCAACTTCTCCCAAGCATCCAGGAACAGTTTGGTGACGAACAATGCCTTTTCCAGCATGATGGAGCACCTTGCCATAAGGCAAAAGTGATAACTAAGTGGCTCAGGGAAACAAAACATCAATATTTTGGGTCCATGGCCAAGAAACTCCCCAGACCTTAATCCCATTGAGAACTTGTGGTCAATCCTCAAAGAGGCGGGTGGACAAAGAAAAACCCACAAATTCTGACAAACTCCAAGCATTGATTATGCAAGAATGGGCTGCCATCAGTCAGGATGTGGCCCAGAAGTTAATTGACAGCATGCCAGTGCGGATTGCAGAGGTCTTGAAAAAGCAGGGTCAACACTGCAAATATTGACTCTTTGCATCAACTTCAGGTACTTGTCAATAAAAGCCTTTGACACTTATAAAATGCTTGTAATTATACTTAGACTGAACCAGCAAACTTTGTGAAAATTTAGATTTGTGTCATTCTCAAATCTTTTGGCCATGACTGTACAGACCAGGCTGGGTCATCACTAGTTACCACAAAAGCAAAGTCAAAAGGCCCGCCTACTCCACCAATCAGATGAAGGAGTGTGATCATGCATTTTCCCATTTGCGGGAAACGCCTCATTTTCGAAATGGCATATCTGGAGTTCAAGTTTTAGGACCAAATAGAGGTGGGGAGAGAGGTTGAGATGGCAGAAGAGTTGTTTATAAACTCAGAAAAAAAATAAATGTCCTTTTTTCAGGACCCTGTCTTTCAAAGATTATTCATAAAAATCCAAATTACTTCACAGATCTTCATTGTAAGGGGTTTTAATGCTGTTTCCCATGCTTGTTCAATGAACCATAAACAATTAATGAACGTGCACATGTGGAATGGTCGTTAAGACACTAAAAGCTTACAGACGGTAGGCAATTAAGGTCACAGTTATGAAAATGTAGGACACTAAAGAGGCCTTTCTATTGTCTCCAAAAAACACCAAAAGATAGATGCCCAGGGTCCCTGCTCATCTGCATGAACGTGCCTTAGGCATGCTGCAAGGAGGCATGAGGACCACAAGTTTTGTCTCACCAGGGGTGATGGTCGGATTTGCGTTTATCGTCGAAGGAATGAGCATTACACCGAGGCCTGTACTCTGGACCGGGATCGATCTGGAGGTGGAGGGTCCGTCATAGTCTGGGGTGGTGTGTAACAGCATCATCGAACTGAGCTTGTTTTCATTGCAGGCGTCTCAATGCTGTGTGTTACAGGGAAGACATCCTCCTCCCTCATGTGGTACCCTTACTGCAGGCTCATCCTGACATGACCCTCCAGCATGACAATACCACCAGCCATACTGCTCGTTCAGTGCGTGATTTCCTGCAAGACATGAATGTCAGTGTTCTGACATGGCCAGCGAAGAACCCGGATCTCAATCCCATTGAGCACGTCTGGGACCTATTGGAACAGAGGGTGAGGGCTAGGGCCATTCCCCTTCAGAAATGTCTGGGAACTTGCAGGTGCCTTGGTGGAAGAGTGGTGTAACATCTCACAGCAAGAACTGGCAAATCTGGTGCAGTCCATGTGGAGATGCACTGCAGTACTTAATGCAGTTGGTGGCCACACCAGACTGTTACTTTTGATTTTTGACACCCCCTCCCCCAGTTTATGTCTCAGTTGTTGAATCTTATGTTCATACAAATATTTACACATGTTAAGTTTGCTGAAAATTAACGCAGTTGACAGTGAGAGGACGTTTTGAGTTTAATTAGTGAGAAAGATCAGTAGACAACAGTGAAGTCCAAGAATGGATTGTTGGAACACCTATTGTCTGTCTTTAACCTGTTTAAGAGACTGGTTTTTCGTTATTTATCTTCCCTATTGAACATACTATTCTCCATCTTAAATATTATAATTTATTTAGATATTAGAGTACCTGAGGATGAATTAGAAACATATTTTCACTTGTTTGGATGAACTTTACCAGTAACTTTTTGGATTCGTTTGTAAGCATGTTGAACGAGTGGATTACTGAGATCATTGGCGCCAGCTAAATAGACTTTCTTGGATATAAAGAAGGACTTTATCGAACAAAACAACCATTCATTGTGTAGCTGGGACCCTTGGGATTGCAAACAGAGGAAGATCTTCAAAGGTTTAGTGATTTATTTAATCAATATTTGTGATTTTGTGACGCCTGTGCTGGTTGAAAAAGTATTTTGGTGTGGGGCGCTGTCCTCAGATGATCGCATGGTATGCTTTCGCCGTAAAGCGGTTAGTGGACCCCCCCCCCCCCCCTCCCCCTGCGTTTTGTATTTTTAATGTCGCACTCTGCAATTTCACCGGATGTTGTCGTAGGTGTCCCGCTAGCGGTTCAGGTGCCCAAAGAGGTATTTAAAAGACTATGAGTTTTACCTCCTTGTAAAAAGACCCTGTGGAGGTAATTTGAGACTGATATGTTGGTGAATAAGATCTATTAAAATGTTTTATCTGCTCTACCACGCACCACTCTGGTAAAGTTAAACACCTCTCATACTCAGCCTTCCGGAGAAAAGCTTCTCCCAACCAGGTTTGACACCTACTCCCGTTGCCTGCTGCACTGCTGCTTGGATCCCACCCGGAGATCTGTTCCTCATCTGCCCTTTCTCCCCATGTCTGTTACAGGTACCCCCGCCACACTCCCCCCACGTCAGCTCTCCCGAGCTTTAGCTCGCTTCCAGCACACACGCACATACACAAACACGGCAGACTTTGGGCAAATCTGAATTTTATGTAAGCTAACTAACTTATGTGAGCTTACTCAGAAACGTTTTAATTACCTAGGATATAGGCCTAGTATTAATTTATTTTATCTCAGACTTTACAGCCTACTTGACTCAGAGAGAGCTACTCTCTCAAGTTATCTTGTTGGGCGAGTGACTCTTTGAACTTACAATGGCTAGCAGATAATGTTTGTTCCCACACTTGCGAGACTGACTCTCTATTGGTTACACGGACTCTTGGCCTTCCATCCTATTCTAGCCACCTCTTGCCAGCTTTTTTATTCATGCTACTTGATGAAATTGTTGTACAATATGATCTTGTTACCATCTGATGCACATTCAAATGCCATACAAAATCAACACTGCAGAGTTCCCCTCTGCCGTGCCCTGATTGTATTACTGCTGATGATATCTTGAAATGTGCATGTACACCCTAGCCCATCTACTGTTGCTAGCCCCAATTCTGACTTGTGCTCTGATATCTGTTTCACTGATTTCTGCTCTCGTAAAAGCCTTGGTTTTCTGCACGTTAACACTAGAAGCTTATTACATAAAATGTATCAATTGAAAGTGTGGATTCACAGCTCCAATCCAGATGTGTTGGTCATTACTGAGATGTGAGGTTCTTAGAGCTACCCCCCTACTTTTTTCAATTTCCGCCTGAAGACATACCCAAATCTAACTGCCTGTAGCTCTGGCCCAGAAGCAAGGATATTCATATTCTTGGTACCATTTGAAAGAAAACACTCTGAAGTTTGTGTAAATGTGAATTGAATGTAGGATAATATAACACAATAGATCTGGTTTAGATAATACAATGAAAAAAAACATTTTTTTGTTTTTTATTGTTATTGTATCATCATCTTTAAAATGAACAAGATAAAACAAACATTCAGATAGGATGATGGGGACAATTTCAGTGAAAAATATAAGAGGGCAACAGTACTTGTGCAAAGTTTCCGAATGATAACTTCCAAAATGAGTGTGCTACATTACATTTATCATGAAGTCACCCAGGTGTCCCACACAAGTAACCCAAATGTACCCAAGTGGCCAAATTGGTGAAGGTATACATTTGGAAAAAAATAACTATATACAAAATGCCATAATGGTATTCTAACACGCCCCCCCCCCCCCCCCCCAAAAAAAATGAAAAAAAATATGAAGAAAAAAATATATACATTTACAAAATAACATGGGTAACTATTTACACACTTTCAATATTTGGAAGACCCTCAGTCCTCTATCAAATCAAATGTATTTATATAGCCCTTCATACATCAGCTAATATCTCAAAGTGCTGTACAGAAACCCAGCCTAAAACCCCAAACGGCAAGCAATGCAGGTGTAGAAGCACGGTGGCAAGGAAAAACTCCCTAGAAAGGCCAAAACCTAGGAAGAAACCTAGAGAGGAACCAGGCTATGAGTGGTGGCCAGTCCTCTTCTGGCTGTGCCGGTTGGAGATTATAACAGAACATGGCCGAGATTTTCAAACGTTCATAGATGACCAGCAGGGTCAAATAATAATAATCACAGTAGTTGTAGAGGATGCAACAGGACAGCACCTCTAGAGTAAATGTGAACAGTTTAGGGTTCCATAACCGCAGGCAGAACAGTTGAAACTGGAACAGCAGCATGGGCAGGTGGACTGGGGACAGCAAGGAGTCATCATGCCAGGTAGTCCTGACGCATGGTCCTATGGCTCAGGTCCTCCGAGAGAGAGAAAGAGAAAATTAAAGAGAGCATACTTAAATTCACACAGGACACCAGATAAGACAGAAGAAGTACTCCAGATATAACAAACTGACCCTAGCCCCCCGCCACAAACTACTGGAGCATAAATACTGGAGGCTGAGACAGGAGGGGTCAGGAGACACCGTGGCCCCATCCGATGAGACCCCCGGACATGGCCAAACAGGAAGGATATAACCCCACCCACTTTGCCAAAGCACAGCCCCCACACCACTGGAGGGATATCTTCAACCACCAACTTACCATCCTGAGACATGGCCGAGTATAGCCCACAAAGATCTCCGCCACGGCACAACCCAAGGGGGGGCGCCAACCCAGACAGGAAGATCACATCAGTGACTCAACCCACTTAAGTGACACACCCCTACTAGGGACGGCATGAAAGAGCACCAGTAAGCCAGTGACTCAGCCCCTGTAATAGGGTTAGAGGCAGAGAATCCCAGTGGTAAGAGGGGAACCGGCCAGGCAGAGACAGCAAGGGTGGTTCGTTGCTCCAGAGCCTTTCCGTTCACCTTCACACTCCTGGGCCAGACTACACTCAGTCATATAACCCACTGAAGAGATGAGTCTTCAGTAAAGACTTAAAGGCTTGAAGGTTGCCTACATGGATAGGCAGACCATTCCATAAAAATTGAGCTCTATAGGAGAAGGCCCTGCCTCCAGCTGTTTGCTTAGAAATGCTAGGGACAATTAGGAGGCCTGCGTCTTGTGACGTGTAGGTATGTATGGCAGGACCAAATCAGAGAGATAGGCAGGAGCAAGTCCATGTAATGCTTTGTAGGTTAGCAGTAAAACCTTGAAATCAGCCCTTGCCTTGACAGGAAGCCAGTGTAGGGAGGCTAGCACTGGAGTAATATGATCAAATATTTTGGTTCTAGTCAGGATTCTAGCAGCCGTATTTAGCACTAACTGAAGTTTATTTAGTGCTTTATCCGGGTAGCCGGAAAGTAGAGCATTGCAGCAGTCTAACCTAGAAGTAACAAAAGCATGGATTAATTTTTCTGCATCATTTTTGGACTGAAAGTTTCTGATTTTTGCAATGTTACGTAGATGGAAAAAAGCTGTCCTTGAAACAGTCTTGATATGTTCATCAAAAGAGAGATCAGGGTCTAGAGTAACGCCGAGGTCCTTCACAGTTTTATTTGAGACGACTGTACAACCATTAAGATTAATTGTCAGATTCAACAGAATATCTCTTTGTTTCTTGGGACCGAGAACAAGCATCTCTGGTTTGTCTGAGTTTAAAAGTAGAAAGTTTGCAGCCATCCACTTCCTTATGTCTGAAACACAGGCTTCTGGCGAGGGCAATTTTGGGGCTTCACCATGTTTCATTGAAATATACAGCTGTATGTCATCCGCATAGCAGTGAAAGTTAACATTATGTTTTCGAATGACATCCCCAAGAGGTAAAATATGTAGTGAAAACAATAGTGGTCCTAAATGGAACCTTGAGGAACACCAAAATGTACAGTTGATTTGTCAGAGGACATGCCATTCACAGAGACAAACTGCTATCTTTCCCACAGATAAGATCTAAACCAGGCCAGAACTTGTCCGTGTAGATCAATTTGGGTTTCCAATCTCTCCAAAAGAATGTGGTGATCGATGGTATCAAAAGCAGCACTAAGGTCTAGGAGCATGAGGACAGATGCAGAGCCTCGGTCTGATGCCATTAAAAGGTAATTTACCACCTTCACAAGTGCAGTCTCAGTGCTATGATGGGGTCTAAAACCAGACTGAAGCATTTCGTATACATTGTTTGTCTTCAGGAAGGCAGTGAGTTGCCAACAGCCTTTTCTAAAAATGTTGAGAGGAATGGAAGATTCGATATAGGCCGATAGTTTTTTAATATTTTCTGGGTCAAGGTTTGGCTTTTTCAAGAGAGGCTTTATTACTGCCACTTTTAGTGAGTTTGTACCCATCCGGTGGATAGAGAGCCGTTTATTATGTTCAACATAGGAGGGCCAAGCACAGGAAGCAGCTCTTTCCGTAGTTTAGTTGGAATAGGGTCCAGTATGCAGCTTGAAGGTTTAGAGGCCATGATTATTTTCATCATTGTGTCAAGGGATATAGTACTAAAACACTTGAGTGTCTCTCTTGATCCTAGGTCCTGGCAGAGTTGTGCAGACTCAGGACAACTGAGCTTTGAAGGAATACGCCGACTTAAAGAGGAGTCTGTAATTTGCTTTCTAATACTCATGATCTTTTCCTCAAAGAAGTTCATGAATTTATTACTGCTGAAGTGAAAGCCATCCTCACTTGGGGAATGCTGCATTTAAGTTAGCTTTGCTACAGTATCAAAAATAAATTTAGGATTGTTCTTATTTTCCTCAATTAAGTTGGAAAAATAGGATGATCGAGCAGCAGTAAGGGCTCTTCGATACTGCACGGTACTGCCTTTCCAAGCTAGTCGGAAGACTTCCAGTTTGGTGTGGCGCCATTTCCGTTCCAATATTCTGGAAGCTTGCTTCAGAGCTCTGGTTGTTTCTGTATACCAGGGAGCTAGTTTCTTATGAGAAATGTTTTTCGTTTTTAGGAGTGCAACTTGAGTTCCTCAGTTAGGTGGTTAACTGATTTTTGTCCTCTGATGTCCTTGGGTAGGCAGAGGGAGTCTGGAAGGGCATGAAGGAATCTTTGTGTTGTCTGCGAATTTATAGCACAACTTTTGATGCTCCTTGGTTGGGGTCTGAGCAGATTATTTGTTGCAATTGCAAACGTAATAAAATGGTGGTCCGATAGTCCAGGATTATGAGGAAAAACATTAAGATCCACAACATTTATTCCATGGGACAAAACTAGGTCCAGAGTATGACTGTGACAGTGAGTAGGTCCAGAGACATGTTGGACTAAACCCACTGAGTCGATGATGGCTCCGAAAGCCTTTTGGAGTGGGTCTGTGGACTTTTCCATGTGAATATTAAAGTCACCAAAAATGTGAATATTATCTGCTATGACTACAAGGACCGATAGGAATTCAGGGAACTCAATGAGGAACGCTGTATATGGTCCAGGAGGCCTGTAAACAGTAGCTATAAAAGTGATTGAGTAGGCTGCATAATTTCATGACTAGAAACTCAAAAGTCGAAAACGTCATTTTTTTTGTCAATTGAAATTTGCTATGTTAGCAACACCTCCGCCATTGCCTGGAACCAAAAAGGTTTCTTCAAAGGGTTCTCATATGGGGACAGTCTAATAACCCTTTTAGGTTCTAGATAGCACCTTTTTCTTTTCTAAGAGTGCATGATGATATCATGACTTGAACTGAGATCATGACATGAACAGCCAACAACATAGGAGTTCCCTCAGCTGCAAGGTTCTTACTGATCCTGAGGGAATGGTATTGCCAGTGGGGCTGGGCGGGGACGCCCAACCGGCCTTTAGTGTGGTCAATCGGAAGAGATCAATATAGGGAAAAGGCCATTACATTTAAGTCATTCAGCAGGCGCTCTCATCCAGAGTGACTTAAAGGAGCATTTAGGGTTAAGTGCCTTGCTCAAGGTTACAGACATGCTCTTAGGGGCCGATTCCGACCCAAGTTAAGCATGCATAAATTGAACTTTTTTTCTCTATGCGTACTGTTAGGTTCTTATTTTTCAGAGTAAATCACTCACGGACACTAGAGAAGCTTTAACCAAGTTTAATAATTCCCCAAAAGGTTCTGTACAGCTGTAAACAGACAGCAAAAGATTTCAGACATCACAGTTTATATGCATCCTACTTAATACACTCCCCTTTCTCTCCAATCCTTACATTTTATGGCTCTCCACAGGAAAGAAAGTAACCAGATACCAACTCTAATTACTCCCTTAAGGGGAACTGACCTCACCCCTCACCTCCTGACCTCCAACCCTCCTTCACTTAATCCACAGATATCCATCTGTCTTCCCTATATCAACACATCGCTCTCCTCTCCTCCATCAAACATATTCCAAAACCTTCGGGCTTTTTACAAACTCTTTCTATTCAAGGCTTTGTCTCTATCATTTATTTAATATCTCAATGTTCAAAGTTTAGCCGATTCCAACAGTACTCTGACCTTGAATTTAAGCATGAGAATAGCATTCTATTCACCCGCTATGCGTTTGGGGTGGAGATAGAATAAATGAAGATGTGGCGGAGATGTCTACAGATAAGCATATTCTGACCTTGATTTAATTCCTTAAATAATGCCAACATCTTGACGCGCAAGGAAACCATTAATCAGTGGTGTACATCAGTGGTGTACTTAAGTAAAAATATTTTAAAGTACTACTTAAGTAGTTTTTTTTGGGTATCTGTAATTCACTTTACTATTTATATTTACTTTTACTTCACTACAAGCCTAAAGAAATGTTTTTCCCTGACACCCAAAAGTACTCGTTACATTTTGAATGCTGGACAGGAAAATGGTCCAATTCACACACTTATCAAGTGAAAATCCCCAGTCATCTCTACTACCTCTGATCTGGTGAACTCACTAAACACAAATCATTAGTTTGTAAATTGTTGGAGTGTGCCCCTGACTATCTGTAAAAAAATATATCTATATATTTTTTTTAAACAAATGGTGCTGTCTAGTTTTCTTAATATAAGGAATTTGCTTTTACTTTAAAATGTTTTCAATTACATTTACTTTTTATACTTAAGTATATTTAAAACCAAATACTTTTAGACTTTTACTCAAGTAATATTTTACTGGGTGACTTGCCATTTTCTATTACGGTATCTTTACTTTTACTCAAGTTTGACAACTGGGTCCTTTTCCACCAATGCCATTAATAAGGTCTAGGGAACCTACCAGTTGCAAGTTGGAAAAAGCATCTACTTAATTTTTTCACAATAGAAAAAACACCATTCTCCATGCACTGTAAATTAGAACTTGATAAGAGCTAGGTAAATGAGTAATCCATTTGGATAAGTGAATTGTAAATATGAATGACACTTGTTTTAGATATATTTGACCTTATAATCGCCGGAGACAAATGTGAAACCAGTCATCCGGCAGCAAGCTGAATAATAACATATACACTTCCCCACAGTAAAGTTAATGAAATGCTGTGCCATTATGCAGAATTGAAATTGTACAGCCTTTTAACTTGCAGGGATGGGCACTCTCGAATGTCTTAATTATAGGCTCGCCCGACTTTCTCTGTCTCCTATTTCTATCATGCTAAATATTAGCCACACAGGAGGTTGGTTGCACCTTAATTAGGGAGGACGGACTTGTGGTAATGGCTGGAGCGAAATGAGTAGAATAGTATCAAATACATCAAACACATAGTCTGATGCCATTCAGTTCTGTTCCAGCCATTAATATAAGCCGTCCTCCCCTCAGCAGCCTACACTGATTAGCCACTATCAGTATCGACCGTCAGTAGGCTAATAACCACACATATTCAACTGCTAATTTACTGTTAGTTCCTTCAGTTGGTATAGCCTACATTGTTATTCCATTTAATTACATTGTTTCATTTACTTTAATTTACTACATCTGTAAACGCCGTCATGGCAGCGTGGTTGTTGCTGAGGATCATTAGTAGCAGTTGATGATAAACATTGTTGTGGAGCGGAGGGCAGACCTAGCCGTAACAGTTTGAACTAGACGCATGGCGCTGTATTTGGAACTGAATGTGGCAATTTTCTGAATGAGTCAAACCACCCTTTTTTTCTTTTGAGCGTAAAGGCTCTCCAAACCTGTTTTTTAATGCTTCATAAATACTTTCCTAAACGTAAATAATATACAAGATCAGAGTATTTTTAATTCTACCAATTGGTGCTGAAACAGAGACAAATATGCATATCTTCAGATGGCTTTTTTTAATTGATCTGAACCCGTTCTCTTGCTTTATTCTAGTCTGTCGACAAAATTCAAACTAAGAAGTACGAAAACACTATTGAATGAAAACTCCACAAAAAAATCTGTTGGCCAGCAAGTGGGAGGGTTTTCAGCGGTGGAATGAAATATATTCAGAGTGCCCAAGGTAGAATTATGCGACTGAATAAGGGAAGTCTGAATACCAAATACTGAGAAGTATGTTGGAAAGGTATATGAAAGGCATACATTTTAAAGCCGTAATGGGGCCATGAACCACGAACCACCTGCCGCCCCCAGAAGAGGGTCAGCACTAAGCAACTACTCAGCCCTCATAAATCACATGATGCCCTGCCCTGGCAACCTACAGAAGTTCAACCAACCTGGTCTTATAGACTAGACATAACATATTAAATGTAAATCCGGGTACACTCAAATTAATATGATATGTCATGTTTTGGCATGGTTACATAAGACAGAAGGTTACTTAAGATGAAAACAAAAGTAGGGTGGTTGGTTGGCGTGTAATGCAAATGTCTACCAACCCAAAGTTTGCGAATCTTATCACAGACAACTTCAGCATTTTAGCTAATTAGCAACTACTTACTACTTTTTAGATACTTTGCTAGGGAACCTACCAGTTCCAAGTAGGTAAAAAAAAACATATATGTATATAAAACACAACATGTTAAGTGTTTTCATGAGCTGAAATAAAAGATCCCAGAAATATTCCATATGCACAAAAAGCTTTTTTCTCTCAAATGTTGTGCACAAATTTGTTTACATCCCTGCTAGTGAGTATTCACTTTTGCCAAGATAATCCATCTCCCTGACAGGTGTGGCATATCAAGAAGCTGATTAAACCGCATTAAACAGATGCACCTTGTGCCACTCCTAAATGTGCAGTTTTGACACACAACACAATGCCACAGATGTCTCATGTTTTGAGGATGTGTGCAATTGGCATGCTGACTGCAGAAATGTCCACTACAGCTGTTGCCAAAGAATTGAAGGTTAATTTCTCTACCATAATCCGCCTCTAACATACTTTTAGAGAATTTGACAGTACGTCCAACCGGCCTCACAACAGCAGACCACGTGTAATCACTACAGACCAGGACCTCCACACCCGGCTTCTTCATCTGCTGGATCGTCTGAGACCAGCCACCCGGACAGCTGATTAAACTGTGGGTTTGCACAACCGAAGAACTTCTGCACAAACTTTCAGAAACCGTCTCAGGAAAGCTCATTTGCGTGCTCGTCGCCCTCACTAGGGTAGTAAGCAACTTCAGTGGGTACCGACTTCAATGGCCACTGGCACGCTGCAGAAGTGTGCTCTTCACGGATGAAACCCGGTTTCAACTGTACCGGACAAATGGCGTTGTGTGGGCGAGGGGTTTACTGATGTCAACGTTGTGAACAGAGTGCCCAATGGCGGCGATGGGATATGGTATGGGCAAGCATATGCTACGGACAACAAACACAATTGCATTTTTTCAATGGCAATTTGAATGCTCAGAGATACCATGACGAGATCCTGAGGCCCATTGTCTTGCCATTCATCAGCCGCCATCACCTAATGTTTTAGTATGATAATGCACAGCCCCATGTCACAAGGATCTGTACACAGTTCCTGGAAGTTGAAAATGTCCCAGTTCTTCCATGGCCTGCATACTCACCAGACATGTGACCCATTGAGCATGTTTAGGATGCTATGGATCAATGTGACGACAACGTGTTCCAGTTCCCGCCAATATCCAGCACATTTGCACAGCCATTGAAGAGGAGTGGGACAACATTCCACAGGCCACAATCAACAGCCTGATCAACTCTTTGAGAAGGAGATGTGTTGTGCTGCATGAGACAAGTAGTGGTCACACCAGATACTGACTGGTTTTCTGATCCACGCCACACATTTTTTTTAAGGTATCTCTGACCAACAGATATATACTGTACATATATATATATATAGATAGATACAGTGCCTTGCGAAAGTATTCGGCCCCCTTGAACTTTGCGACCTTTTGCCACATTTCAGGCTTCAAACATAAAGATATAAAACTGTATTTTTTTGTGAAGAATCAACAACAAGTGGGACACAATCATGAAGTTGAACGACATTTATTGGATATTTCAAACTTTTTTAACAAATCAAAAACTGAAAAATTGGGCGTGCAAAATTATTCAGCCCCTTAAGTTAATACTTTGTAGCGCCACCTTTTGCTGCGATTACAGCTGTAAGTCGCTTGGGGTATGTCTCTATCAGTTTTGCACATCGAGAGACTGAAATGTTTTCCCATTCCTCCTTGCAAAACAGCTCGAGCTCAGTCAGGTTGGATGGAGAGCATTTGTGAACAGCAGTTTTCAGTTCTTTCCACAGATTCTCGATTGGATTCAGGTCTGGACTTTGACTTGGCCATTCTAACACCTGGATATGTTTATTTTTGAACCATTCCATTGTAGATTTTGCTTTATGTTTTGGATCATTGTCTTGTTGGAAGACAAATCTCCGTCCCAGGCTCAGGTCTTTTGCAGACTCCATCAGGTTTTCTTCCAGAATGGTCCTGTATTTGGCTCCATCCATCTTCCCATCAATTTTAACCATCTTCCCTGTCCCTGCTGAAGAAAAGCAGGCCCAAACCATGATGCTGCCACCACCATGTTTGACAGTGGGGATGGTGTGTTCAAGGTGATGAGCTGTGTTGCTTTTACGCCAAACATAACGTTTTGCATTGTTGCCAAAAAGTTCAATTTTGGTTTCATCTGACCAGAGCACCTTCTTCCACATGTTTGGTGTGTCTCCCAGGTGGCTTGTTACAAACCTTAACCAACACTTTTTATGGATATCTTTAAGAAATGGCTTTCTTCTTGCCACTCTTCCATAAAGGCCAGATTTGTGCAATATACGACTGATTGTTGTCCTATGGACAGAGTCTCCCACCTCAGCTGTAGATCTCTGCAGTACATCCAGAGTGATCATGGGCCTCTTGGCTGCATCTCTGATCAGTCTTCTCCTTGTATGAGCTGAAAGTTTAGAGGGACGGCCAGGTCTTGGTAGATTTGCAGTGGTCTGATAAGCATTCCATTTCAATATTATCGCTTGCACAGTGCTCCTTGGGATGTTTAAAGCTTGGGAAATATTTTTGTATCCAAATCCGGCTCACAACAGTATCTTGGACCTGCCTGGTGTGTTCCTTGTTCTTCATGATGCTCTCTGCCCTTTTAACGGACCTCTGAGACTATCACAGTGTAGGTGCATTTGTACGGAGACTTGATTACACACAGGTGGATTGTATTTATCATCATTAGTCATTTAGGTCAACATTGGATCATTCAGAGATCCTCACTGAACTTCTGGAGAGAGTTTGCTGCACTGAAAGTAAAGGGGCTGAATAATTTTGCACGCCCAATTTTTCAGTTTTTGATTTGTTAAAAAAGTTTGAAATATCCAATAAATGTCGTTCCACTTCATGATTGTGTCCCACTTGTTGTTGATTCTTCACAAAAAAATACAGTTTTATATCTTTATGTTTGAAGCCTGAAATGTGGCAAAAGGTCGCAAAGTTCAAGGGGGGCGAATACTTTCGCAAGGCACTGTATACAGTGCTGTGAAAAAGTATTTTCCCCTTCCTGATTTCTTTTTTTTTTTGCACATTTGCCACACTTAAATGTTTCAGATCATCAAACAAATTTTAATATTACACAAAGATAACCCAAGTAAACACAAAATGCAGTTAAGTGATAATAAATTAAATTAAGGGAAAAAGCTATCAAATCAAATCAAATGTATTTATATAGCCCTTCGTACATCAGCTGATATCTCAAAGTGCTGTACAGAAACCCAGCCTAAAACCCCAAACAGCAAGCAATGCAGGTGTAGAAGCACGGTGGCTAGGAAAAACTCCCTAGAAAGGCCAAAACCTAGGAAGAAACCTAGAGAGGAACCAGGCTATGTGGGGTGGCCAGTCCTCTTCTGGCTGTGCCGGGTGGAGATTATAACAGAACATGGCCAAGATGTTCAAATGTTCATAAATGACCAGCATGGTCGAATAATAATAAGGCAGAACAGTTGAAACTGGAGCAGCAGCACGGCCAGGTGGACTGGGGACAGCAAGGAGTCATCATGTCAGGTAGTCCTGGGGCATGGTCCTAGGGCTCAGGTCCTCCGAGAGAGAGAAAGAGAGAAGGAGAGAATTAGAGAACGCACACTTAGATTCACACAGGACACCGAATAGGACAGGAGAAGTACTCCAGATATAACAAACTGACCCTAGCCCCCCGACACATAAACTACTGCAGCATAAATACTGGAGGCTGAGACAGGATGGGTCAGGAGACACTGTGGCCCCATCCGAGGACACCCCCGGACACCTCCGAACCTTCAACAGGCCCTATGTGACAAAGTAATTGCCCCCCCTTGTTAAATCATGAAAAATAAATATGGTTTTGGAGTGGCCTAGTCAAAGTCCGGACTTGAATCCGATTGAGATGCTGTGGTGTGACCTTAAAAAGGCGGTTTATGCTCGAAAACCCCCCATTGTGGCTGAATTAAAACAATTCTGCAAAGAAGAGTGGGCCAAAATTCCTCCACAGCGGCGTGAAAGACTCATTGCCAGTTATCGCAAACGCTTGATTGCAGTTGTTGCTGCTGAGGGTGGCACAACCAGTTATTAGGTTTAGGGGGCAATTACTTTTTCACATAGAGCCATGACGGTTCGGATCGCTTTTTTTCTCTTAATAAATGAAATCATCACTTAAACTGCATTTTGTGTTTACTTGGGTTATCTTTATGTAATATTTAAATTGGTTTGATCTGAAACATTTCAGTGTGACAAATGTGCAAAAAAATAAGAAATCAGGAAGGGGGCAAATATTTTTTCACAGCACTGTATATATATCCAGTCATGTGAAATCCATAAATTAGGGCCTAATGAATTTATTTCAATTGACTGATTTCCTTATATGAACTGTAATTCAGTCAAATCTTTGAAATTGTTGCATTTATATTTGTGTTCAGTGTACTTACCATGTTTGCTAACCCTTTAACCTAACCCTAACTTTAACCCCCAGCCTAGCTAATGTTAGCCACCTTGCTAATGTTAGTGTTAACCACCTAGCTAACATTTGCCAAAACAAATTGAAATTTGTAACATGTCATACGTTTTGCAAATTCATATATTGTACGAATTGCAATTTTGTAACAGATCGTATGAATTGCAATACAACATGGATGATGGACAACCACAAATTATACATACATACCATACGAAACACATCATACTAATTAGAGTCACAGATATACATTTACAATGTTACGTCGACCCCTGACTTCAAGTTGGTTCAACCTACTCTCTTTACATAGAACCAAATGCTTGTAGGCCTAACCAAAGCAACTCCGTTTCCATAAGGGTGAGGGATGTACCTTTTAATCAAGACTGTAAATGGTTTCAGTGCCCTCAAGGTTCATGCACCTCACATGGATCAGGTACTAATTATTTTGCTTACTTAGACACATCCAATGCTTTTCACCATGACGCAAAGGGAACCCCTGAGAGCAGTGTGTGTGTGTTTTGCATAATGCCTACTCAGAGGTGGAGTGGTTGTTCTGCTTTGCATAGCTGCCTAGTTCTACTTGTTATTGGGGATGGAAATTAGGTGTGTCAGAAGTGTTCATCTCCGTGTCTGGACTGCTGGAGTATATAGCAGTCCATTTTCATTGTGTGCTTTTAAGGGAGAGGAAGATCAGATGCATTTTATTTACTTAGTGGAGCTAATTATTCAAGCATGGTGATTTATAAAAACAGATGCTTAAGATAGGGCTGAATAGGCTAATAGCAGGCCTGTGGTGTAATGCTGTATAATGTGTAGGCTATAGTGAAATGTAGGCCACTGTTAGGGCAAACATGGTCTCAAATCACTGATGCAAAAGAGGTGCTGTGCATATTGACTGAGAATATGGCATCATGGGAATCCTCTCCATATTTCAAGGTTCTGAAAAAACATTTACAGGCTAGGCTAGCGCAAGAACAGTATGGCTACCTGAAAATAGTTGATGGGCTATACAGAATCAAACAGCCAAATGAAAAAATGTAGGAAGGTGGGTTGGCTTCATCAAATCAAATTTTATTGGTCACATACACATGGTTAGCAGATGTTAATGCGAGTTTAGCAAAATGCTTGTGCTTCTAGTTCCGACAGTGCAGTAATATCTAACAAGTAATCTAACCATTTCATAACAACTACCTCATGCATACCAATCTAAGTAAAGGGATGGAATAAAAATATGTACATATACAGTTGAAGTCGGACATTTACATACACCATAGCCAAATACATTTAAACTCAGTTTTTCACAATTCCTGACATTTAATCCTAGGAAAAGTTCCCTGTCTTAGGTTAGTTAGGATCACCACTTTATTTTAGGAATGTGAAATGTCAGAATAATAGTAGAGGGATTTATTTGATCTTTTATTTCTTTCATCACATTCCCAGTGTGTCAGAAGTTTACATACACTCAATTAGTATTTGGCAGCATTGCCTTTAAATCGTTTAACTTGTGTCAAACCAAACATTCCTCCTGACAGAGCTGGTGTAACTGAGTCAGGTTTGTAGGCCAGTTTTGCCCACACATTTTTGTAGGATTGAGGTCAGGGCTTTGTGATGACCACTCTAATACCTTGACTTTGTTGTCCTTAAGCCATTTTGCCACAACTTTGCTTGGGGTCATTGTCCATTTGGAAGACTCATTTGGACCAACATTTAACTTCTTGAGATGTTGCAGCATATACAGTTGCAAACCGTAGTCTGGCTTTTTTTATGGCGGTTTTGGAGCAGTGGCTTCTTCCTTGCTGAGCGGCCTTTCAGGTTATGTCGATATAGGACTCGTTTTAATGTGGATATAGATACTTTTGTACCCGTTTCCTCCAGCATCTTCACAAGGTCCTTTGCTGTTGTTCTGGGATTGATTTGCATGTTTTGCACCAAAGTACATTCATCTCTAGGAGACAGAACGCGTCTCCTTCCTGTGCGGTATGATGGCTGTGTGGTCCCATGGTGTTTATACTTGTGTGCTATTGTTTGTACAGATGAACGTGGTACCTTCAGGCGTTTGGAAATTGCCCCCAAGGATGAACCAGACTTGTTGAGGTCTACAATTTTTTTTTCTTAGGTCTTGGCTGGTTTCTTTAGATTTTCCCATGATGTCAAGCAACGAGGCACTAAGTTTGAAGGTAGGCCTTGAAATACATCCACAGGAACACCCCCTATTGACTCAAATGATGTCAATTAGCCCATCAGAAGATTCTAAAGCCATGACATCATTTTCTGGAATTTTCCAAGCTGTTTAAAGGCACAGTCAACTTAGTGAGTGTAGAGCTACTGAGTTTGGACGTCACACACAGAGTGATGGAGTGCTGCATCAGATGACATGGCCTCCACAATCCCACAACCACAACCAAATTGAGATGGTTTGGGATGAGTCGACCTGCAGAGTGAAGGAAAAGCAGCCAGTGTTCAGCATATGTGGGAACTCCTTCAAGACTGTTGGAAAAACATTCCAGGTGAAGCTGGTTGAGAGAATGCCAAGAGTGTGCAGCTGTCATCAAGGCAAAGGGTGGCTATTTGAAGAATCTCAAATATAGTTTGATTTATTTTACACTTTTTTGGTTACTAAATAATTCCATGTGTTATTTCATAGTTGTGATGTATTCACTATTATTCTACAATGTAGAAAATAGTACAAATAAAGAAACCCTTGAATGAGTAGGTGTGCCCAAATTTTTGACTCATACTGTATGCCAGCAGTGACAGTGGCAAATAAAATCTAACTACATGAATCCAGCATATTGAAGCTATTCTATAATGCCTTGTAGAAAATAGTAAAAATAAAGAAAAACCCTTAAATTAGTAGGTGTTCTAAAACTTTTGACCGGTAGTGTATACAGTAAAAAAATGTGTTGAATTAGTAAAAAAATCTTTACGACAGAATTTCTTGAAGTTTTTAATTAATTAATTTGCAGAGTAGCATAAATATTATTTATTCCATGACATCTACACATTTGTGACAGCCTATAATATAATTTCCCTTAGAAATGCATAGTTTTGGATAGAATTACAATAATAAATAGTCAATATAGTAGATAGTAAGCTTTTAACAATGAGACCAACGTTGAGGAAGGTGGTCATGATCTCGCTGTTGGACCAGTCTCGCCAAAAGCACAGGTCTATGTGGGTCTTGGGATGGTTGAAGTCCTGAAAGCAGGCAGGAGAGTTCCACCGTCTCATTCAAGAGTTTTGACTGTTTGGAGAGGAATTCCATGGCTACTTCTGTCTGGACTGAAGTCAGTTTGATTAACTGCTCCAGATGGATTGATTGCCAGGATGGATACCATCAGCACAGTTGAATGCCTGGAGATGTCTCCGGTAAGCTAAATTCAAGTGAATTTTTAGAGTTTGATACCATAATTGGTAAACCCAGCTGCGAGTTGCCCAGTGACGCGAGCCTACCAGATGAGCTAAATGCCTTTTATGCTTCGAGGCAAGCAACACTGAAGCATGAATGAGAGCACCAGCTGTTCCAGACAACTAACTGTGATCACGCTCTCCGTAGCCGATGTGAGCATGCCCTTTAAACAGGTAAATATTCACAAGGCTGCGGGGCAAGATGAATTACCAGGATGTGTACTCAGAGCATGCACGGACCAACTGGCAAGTGTCTTCAATGACATTTTCAACCTCTCCCTGACCGAGTCTGTAATACCTACATGTTTATAGCAGACCACCACAGTCCCTGTGCCCATGAAATCCAAGGTAACCTCCCTAAATGACTACCGCCTCGTAGCACTCATGTCGGTAGACATGTAGTGCTTTGAAAGGCTGGTCATGGCTCACATCAACACCATCATCCCGGAAACCCTACAGCCACTCCAATTTGCATACCACCCCCAACAGATCCACAGATGACGCAATCTCAATCGCACTCCACACTCCCCTTTCCCACCTGGACAAAAGGAACATCTATGTGAGAATGCTGTTCATTGACTACAGTTCAGTGTTCAACACCATAGTTCCAACAAAGCTCTTCACTAAGCTAAGGACCCTGGGACTAAACAATTCCCTCTGCAACTGGATCTCAGGTGGTAAGGGTAGGCAACAACACATCTGCAACGCTGATCCTCAACAGGGGTGCACAGGGGTGCATGCTTAGTCCCCTGCTGTACTCCCTGTTCACCCACAACTGCGTGGCCAAGCACGACTCCAACACCATCATTCAATTTGCTGACAACACAACAGTGGTAGGCCTGATCAGCGACAACAATGAGACAACCTATAGGAATGTCAGAGACCTGGCAGTGTGGTGCCAGGACAACAACCTCTCCCTCAATGTGAGCAAAACAAAGGAGCTGATTGTTGACTACAGGAAAAGTAGGGCTGAACACGCCCCCATTCACATCAACAGGGCTGTAGTGGAGCGGGTCAAGAGTTTCAAGTTCCATGCTGCCCTCAACATTAGGCCTATTAATTTTCCTAAAGATGGTTTAAAATCCTTTTTTAATTATAAAATTTTACAAAATGAAAATAAAGTTGGGGTGCCTTCTGTCCTGATGAAGGTAGGCAAGTCTTCTCCAGGACCCCTTGTTGTTCAAGACAACCCTTCTAAGAGTATAGAGGTCTACAGTTTATTGGTACAGTCATAGACTGCATTGTTAATGATGGTGGTTGATGAGTGAAGGGCTTAGGGTCCCAAAGACCCTCCCCATTACTGATTAAGGGGACCTTAATTGTTAAGGTCCCCTTAACTTCCAGTGAAACTGGAGGGCCCGCAATTCAAATAAATAATCATAAAAATTATGGATATTAAGCATTTAGGAACATACTTATATATATCAGTTAAAAGCTTAAATTCTTGTTAATCTAACTGCACTGTCTGATTTACAATAGGCTTTACAGTGAAAGCATGCCGTGCCATGAGGACGGCGCCCCACATCAAAATATTTTTCCACCAGCACAGGTTTCATAAATTCACAAATAGCGATTAAATATTCACTTACTTTTTGAAAAGCTTCCTTGATTTGTCATCCAAATGGTCCCAACTACAACATGTAGTGTCATTTTGTTAAATAAAATCCTTCTTTATATCCCAAAAAGTCTGTTTAGTTGGCGCCATTTATTTGAGTAATCCACTCATTCAACATGCAGAGAAAGGAATCCAAAAAGCTACCACTAAATTTTATTAAAACAAGTCAAAATACGTTTCTATAGAATCCTCAGGTACCCTAAAATGCAATTAAACTATAATATTTAATACGGAAAGAAGTATGTTCAATAGGAAAACGATATTAGCAGGTGCGCGCGCGCATAAACTAATTTCCAAGTCTGTATAACAGTACTAAAACTCATAATTTTTCCTCGTTTGGGAAGAAACAAGCCTGAAACCTTGAACAAAGACTACTGACATCCAGTGGAAGCCATAGGAAGTGCATACTATGAGCTGGATTACATTTTTCCCTATACGTTCTAATGGAAGAGCATGGACTCTCAAAAACAGAACATTTCTGGTTATTTTATCTTTGGATTTTCTCCTACCATATCTATTGTGTTATAGTCTCCTACATTATTTTAACATTTCTACAAACTTCAGAGTGTTTTCTTTCCAATGGTACCAATTATATGCATATCCTGGCTTCAGGGCCTGAGCAACAGTCAGTTTACTTTGGGCACGTCAGTCAGGCAGAATGGAGAAAAATATACCCTAGCCTGAAGAAGATTTAAGATTGATTTGTTTAACTGCAGGTATAATAGATAGATAGTTACTGTTGCTAAACTCAGCAAAAAAAGAAATGTCCCTTTTTCAGAACCCTATCTTTCAAAGATAATTTGTAAAAATCCAAATAACTTCACAGATCTTCATTGTAAAGGGTTTAAACACTGTTTCACATGCTTGTTCAATTATCTATAAAAGCAATTATGAACATGCACCTGTGGAACGGTCGTTATGACACTAACAGCTTACAGACGGTTGGCAATTAAGGTCACAGTTATGAACACTTAGGACACTAAAGAGGCCTTTCTACTGACTCTGAAAAAAACCAAAAGAAAGATGCCCAGGGTCCCTGCTCATCTGCGTGAATGTGCCTTAGGCATGCTGCAAGGAGGCATGAGGACTGCAGATGTGGCCAGGGCAATAAATTCCAATGTCCGTACAGTGAGACGCCTAAGACAGCGCTACAAGACAGGATGGACAGATGATCGTCCTCGCAGTGGCAGACCATGTGTAACAACACCTGCACAGAATCGGTACATCCGAACATCACACTTGCGGGACAGGTACAGGTTGGCAACAACAACTGCTTGAGTTACACCAGGAATGCACAATCCCTCCATCAGTGCTCAGACTGTCCGCAATAGGCTGAGAGAGGCTGGACTGAGGGCTTGTAGGCCTGTTGTAAGGCAGGTCCTCACCAGACATCACCGGCAACAACGTTGCCTATGGGTCAAATCCACCGTCACTGGATCAGACAGGACTGGCAAAAAGTGCTCTTCACTGACGAGTCATCGTTTTGTCTCACCAGGGTTGTTGGTCGAATTTGCGTTTATCGTCGAAGGAATGAGTGTTACACGAAGGCCTGTACTCTGGAGCGGGATCGATTGGTAGGTGGAGGGTCCGTCATGGTTTTAGGTGGTGTGTCACAGCATCATCGGACTGAGCTTGTTGTCATTGCAGGCAATCTCAAAGCTATGCCTTACAGGGAAGACTTCCTCCTCCCTCATCCTCCCCCCTTCAGCACGACAATGCTACCAGCCATACTGCTCGTTCTGTACGTGATTGTCTGCAAGACAGGAATGTCAGTGTTCTGCCATGGCCAGCGAAGAGCCCGGATCTCAATCCCATTGAGCACTTCAGGGAACAGTTGGATCGGAGGGTGAGGGCTAGGGCCATTCCCCCCCAGAAATGTCTGGGAACTTGCAGATGCCTTGGTGGAAGAGTGGGGTAACATCTGACAGCAAGAACTGGCAAATCTGGTGCAGTCCATGAGGAGGAGATGCACTACAGTATTTAATGCAGCTGGCTGCCATATCAGATACTGACTGTTACTTTTGATTTTGACCCACCCTTTGTCCAGGGACACATTATTCAATTTCTGTTAGTCACATGTCTGTGGAACTTGTTCAGTTTATGTCTCAGTTGTCTCATACAAATATTTACACATGTTAAGTTGCAGAAAATAAACACAGTGTAACGCTCAATGAGTGAATAGGTGTGGAGTCAGGCGCAGAGAGCAAAGGATGCGGGAAAAACATGCTTTAATGTCCAAAAATAATCATAGGAACAAAAATAGTATACCAAACCAGGTATAACTACAGAACAAAAAGTACCCTATCGTGAAAATACAAGGACAGCGAGAAACCCAAATGAAAACACTAACCACTCTAACACATACAGATGAACAAGCCCACACAAACAGAAGCGGGCTGAATGAACTTAAATAACCCCACCCTAACAACCAAACAAGGAACAGGTGAAACCAATTAGACAAAACCAAACGAACACAGAACAAAGGATCGGTGGCAGCTAGTAGACCGGCGACGACGACCGCCGAGCGCCACCCGAACAAGAAGGTGAGTCACCTTCGGTAATATTCGTGAGTATCCGGTAATATTCGTGACGCCGGCCTCGGGGACAACCCGGGGGCCGAGGCGCAGGGCGATCCGGATGGAGGCGATGGAACTCTCTCAACATAGATGGATCCAGAATATCCCCCACCGGGACCCAGCACCTCTCCTCCGGACCGTACCCCTCCCAGTCAACGAGATACTGCAGGCCCCTCACCCGGCGTCTTGAGTCCAGAATAGCTCGTATCGTGTACGCTGGGAACCCCTCGATGTCCAGAGGGGGCGGAGGGACCTCCGGAACCTCACCTTACTGCATGGGACCAGCTACCACCGGCCTGAGGAGAGACACATGAAACAAGGGGTTAATGCGATAATACGAAGGAAGTAATAATCGATAACAAACCTCGTTTATTCTCCTCAGGACTTTAAATGGCCCTACATACTGCGGACCCAGCTTCCGGCAGGGCAAGCGGAGGGGCAGGTTTCGGGTCGAGAACCAGACCCTGTCCCCTGGTGCAAACACTGCGGTGACGGTCAGCGCTCTTCTTCTGCCGTCCACTCGCTTGGCGTAATGACTCCTGGACGGCCCTCCAGGTCTCCTTAGAGCGCTGCACCCACTCCTCCACCGCAGGAGCCTCAGTCTGGCTCTGATGCCATGGTGCCAGGACCGGCTGGTACCCCAACACACACTCAAATGGTGACATGTTGGTAGAGGAGTGGCTTAGTGAGTTCTGGGCCATTTCTGCCCAGGGGATGTATCTCGCCCACTCCCCTGGCCGGTCCTGGCAATACGACCGCAGAAACCTACCCACCTCCTGGTTCACTCTCTCCACCTGCCCATTACTCTCCGGGTGATACCCTGAGGTCAGGCTGACCGAGACCCCCAGACGTTCCATAAATGCCCTCCACACACGGGAGGTAAACTGGGGACCACGATCAGAAACTATATCCTCGGGCACCCCGTAGTGCAGGAAGACATGGGTGAAAAGGGCCTCCACAGTCTGCAGGGCCGTAGGGAGACCGGGCAACGGGATAAGACGGCAGGACTTAGAGAACCGATCCACAACGACCAGGATCGTTGTGTTCCCCTGAGAGGGGGGAAGGTCAGTAAGAAAATCCACCGATAGATGGGTCCACGGCCGTTGTGGAACGGGGAGGGGTTGTAATTTCCCTCGTGGCAGGTGCCTAGGAGCCTTACTCTGGGCGCACACCGAACTTGAGGAGACAGAGTCGCACACCCCTCACCAAGGTGGGCCACCAGTACTTCCTCCTAAGACCTCGTACTGTCCTTGAAATACCTGGGTGACCCAACGAGGGTAGACTATGAGCCCATCGAATCAATTTATCACGAACAGCGAGCGGCACGTACCTACGACCCTCCGGACACTGTGGAGGCGCAGGTTCCTCCCTTAGCGCCCGCTCGATGTCCGTGTCCACCTCCCATACTACTGGTGCTACCAGCTTAGCCGCCAGAATGATGGGAGTAGGATCGATGGACCGGTCCTCAGTGTCAGAGGCGGGACAGCGCGTCGGCCTTAGTGTTGAGGGAACCTGGTCGATACGAGATAGTAAAACGAAATCTGGTGAAATACATGGCCCACCTTGCCTGACGAGGATTCAGTCTCCTAGCTGATCGGATATACTCCAGGTTACGGTGGTCAGTCCAGATAAGGAAAGGGTGCTTAGCCCCCTCAAGCCAGTGTCTCCACACCTTCAGGGCCATAACCATAGCCAACAACTCCCTGTCCCCCACATCATAATTCCGCTCCGCTGGCCCGAGCTTCTTCGGAAAAAAAAGCACAGGGGCGGAGCTTCGGTGGCGTACCCGAGCGCTGTGAGAGCACCGCTCCAACCCCAGCCTCGGATGCGTCCACCTCTACTATGAACGCCAAAGAAGGGTCCGGATGCACCAACACCGGCGCATCAGTGAACAGCGCCTTCAACCTACGGAAAGCTCCGTCCTCCTCTGCTGACCACTGCAAACGCACCGGCCCCCCCTTCATCAGTGAGGTAATGGGAGTTGCTACCTGAGAAAAACCCTGGATAAACCTCCGGTAGTAATTGGCAAACCCTAAGAACCGCTGCACCTCCTTTACCGTGGTCGGAGTCGGCCAATTACGCAGGCCTTGATGCGGTCACCCTCCATTACCACCCCCGAGCTGGAAATGCGATAACCCAGGAAGGAAACGGCTCGTTTGGAAAACTCAAATTTCTCCGCCTTCACGTACAGGTCATGCTCCAGCAGTCGCCCAAGAACCTTGCGTACCAGAGACACATGCGCGGTGCGTGTAGCGGAGTAGATCAAAATATTGTCAATATACACTACCACACCCTGTCCGTGCAGGTCTCTGAGAATCTCATCCACGAAGGATTGAAAGATAGCTGGAGCATTCTTTAACCCGTACGGCATGACGAGGTACTCATAATGGCCAGATGAGTGGAAAACCGCATTTAGCACTACATCTCCCTCCCGAATACGCACCAGATTATACGCACTTCTGAGATCCAGTTTCGTGAAGAACTGCGCTCCGTGAAATGATTCCACAGCCGTAGCAATGAGAGGTAGTGGGTAACTAAAACCCACCGTGATGGAATTGAGACCTCGTTAAAACCTCTTAAGGCTAGGCAGAATACTGCCCCCTTTGGAGGAATTGCGTGCCCATAGTAAACTGAAAAAAAATATGTCCAAAATTGCTAATATATGCATATAATAATTATTATTGGATAGAAAACACTCTAAAGCTTCTAAAACCGTTGGAATTATGTCTGTAAGTATAGCAGAACTCACAGGGCAGGCATTCTTCCAAACTAGTTTTGGGATCATGAAAGTTGGGGCAACTTTGACGTGATCGCCCCCACCCTTCCCAACCAGCTATGGATCTGGGGACACTTTCTATGTCTTCCACTAGATGTCCTCATTCAGTAGAGCGTTTAATCGTTCAAATCCTGCGAGTTTTGGCCCTATGGGAGTGAATTGAGTGCGTGTCGCGAGAAAATACCTGTGCGTTAGGGCGCGAATTGATCCCATTCATTCCTTTGTTCCAGCACTCCGGAGGAGAACTAACAATGACCGGTTGAATTGAAAATTGTTTTGTACGTTTAGAACATCCTAAAGCTTGATTCTGCACTTAGTTTGACCTGTTTAGTCGACATATAATATGTAATTTTGAAGTTTTGATGCGCAACTTTTCGGGACCAGAGGCCATTTTGGGTGCATTTCAGCTGATATTGTTAGCAGATGCTAATACAAAGACACAAGACTTGAAACCAAACGATGTTTTGGGTAAGTATGAACCCTTCCAGTACATTCTGAACGAAGACCATCAAAGGTAAGGGAATATTTATGCTGAAATTGTGTGTTTCTGTTGACTCCAACATAGCGGAGAAATATTGCTTATGTCTGAGCGCAGTCTTAGAATATTGAATAGTGAGCGATTTCTGTAACGTTAAAAATAAATGTAACAAAGCGATTGCATTAAGAAGCAGTGTATCTTTCTAACTAAATGAATCCTACAGACGAAGAACCGTATATGTGACATTTAAAAAAAAAAAGAGATATACATGAAAAATCATTATTGGACACCATTTTTCTATAGTGAACCGGTTTCACAAGCTTTCCATGCGCTAATTAACAATAATTTTAAATTTAAAGATAGGCTCTCGTGGAATAACCGTTTATGTGCACCACTCAGAATGGACGGACAAGCGCACAACCTTTCTGTTGCTGATGAAAATCGCAGAAATGTGGGAAAGAAACGTAAAACAAAACTAAAAGAATGGAAAGACAGGCAAAGGAAGATCTTACGGGATGCGGGAAAACCCTATACAAATCGTAAGGGTCAAGAAAAAAACTGGGAAAAGCTGTCCAAAAGAGGTATGTGGAAGAACCGTATATCAAACAATCAAGCTAGCTAGCTATAGAGTACAGTAACTAACATGTATGTTCTGGGTTGTCTAATTTGTAACTATAGAGAAAACATATTAGCTAAAGTTCGTTGGCTACTAACTCATACATTATCGTTACAAATGTTATTGCTAGATTATAGAAGAAACATAGCTAGCTACTTTTTCTCCGTCCACCGGATGATTCGACATGGCTACAGTAGCTAGCTAGTTACACTGTATCCTGCAGGGAAGAGCGTGTTCCGCGACGTGCAGAAAGGATTGTGGAAAGTTGACTGATGAACGCAAGCTGCATCTGTTCAACAGGTTCTATACTGTCCCATACGAGAAACAACAAGCGTTGATTCTCTCCGGCTTAGAACAGGTTAGAAATAAGACAAAACGCCTATTATTATAATAGCTATATTGAACACTTGCATAGTTTAACTTTGACAGTAATGATACGTACATGAACGTTAACTCTAAAAGTGCTGCGTTACACAATGGTGCAATACAAACTCATTCTGTGTATAGATTGGGAGTGTGTGAAAGATGGAGGTCCTGATCAAGCAATATCCTGAATGTGCTACAGTATATTAAATTCTGAATTCATCATTGTCAATTTTTATTGCAGCATGAGGTGAAACGGAGACGTAAACCTGAGGATACAAAGGAGAACAAACGACGGAAACAAACCTTCAAATACCATGTACAGCAAGCAGGCCAGAGATTGAATGTGTGCAAGGTTACTTTCATGTCTGTGTTCCAGCTAACCAACAGCCGTCTTCAGGCAAGTGAAAATATGAATTAATGTCTATATGAATATCAATTACAAACATATTGTATTCTCTGTACTAGTTTTTAATAACCTGCTAATTGAAATGTAATTGTTTTGGTCAGGTTATTCAGGAAAAGTTAGCTGAGGCAGGTGAGGTTGCAGGGTCTCCAGATCAGGCTACTGAGGCTAGGTCTCCTTTAGAAGATGGAAGAGGGAAGCATAGCAATAGGTAATAGCAGTGCTCTAAACAATCTTCTAAACATTAACATAGAGTATCGAATGGATGAATAGCGAATTCTGAAACAAAAATATATATTTTTTTATTACTTTTAAACAAAATGATGGTAACTAAGCTGTCCAACTACCACCTGAGCATTGAGGACTGAGTGCCGATTACCTTCCCCCTCCCACCGGACAGCACTGGCCTAATTCTCGCCGCCCTACAGGACCCCCGGCCACAAACGGCAATGGCGTGACCGGGATTTGTACCCCGGTTATAGCGACACAGTTGCACTCTAAGGCAGGTCCCTAGACCATTGAGAGAATACAAGTTTAACAACACCTTGTTGTCTCCTTACAGGCCACATCGGATACATGCTACAGTGAAAGAGGGCATCAAGGAGCACATTCTATCTTTCCCAAGAACCCAGAACCACTACTCACGGATGAAGGGGGATGTACACAGAGAATACCTCAGCCCTGATCTGAATTTGTTGCGAATGTACCGACTCTACAAAGAGAATAATACCACATCATCTGCAAAATTCTGGGTTTATAGGGACATTTTCAAACAGCAGAGTCTCAATTTCGGCCAACCCAGGAGTGACACCTGTGGCAAATGTGACGCATTCTTCACTAAGATGTCAGCAGCAACATCTGAAGAGGAGAAGAGGAAGATTGCAGTTGAAAGTGAGTTACACCATCGAAAAGCCGAAAAGGCCTACACACAGCTTCAAAGTGACACTGAGTGGGCTAAAGCCAATGCTGACTGCCATGTAATTTCTGTGGATCTACAGGGGGTGATGTACACCCCTAATCTGACCCACTCCAATGTCTACTACCAGCGGCAGCTGTCAAATTTTAACTTTTGCATCCAGGAACTTGTAAAAGAAGATCCTGCATACATGTGTGTTTGGCATGAGGGGATTGCACACCGAGGGTCCATTGAGGTGGCAAGCTGCATAATGAAGTGGGTGAAGACAAAATTCACGCCACTCACCAAACCAGAGGTGCGCAAGTTGATCATATTCAGTGACAGATGCTGTGGGCAGAATAACAACTGGCGGATGCTCAATCTGATGTCGATGCTCGTCTCTATGGGTTACTTTACCCAAGTTGAGCAGAAGTTCATGGTCTCTGGTCATTCTTTTCTTCCTTGTGATCGATCTTTTGCCACCATCGAGAAGAGGCGCAAGGTGTCAGTCCTTCATACACCTGATGATGTTTCAAAGATGATACTTGAAGCACAACCAGCAAAACCATTCAAGGTGATGAGGATGCAATGTGAAGACTTCAGGCACCTCCCAGATTCTGTCCTCAAGCGACCAGCTGGACTACAGATCACCTCAGTGAGGTGGTTAAAAGTCACAGGTATTGCACAGAGAATAGTTTACTAACATCCCATCAACATGCAACATGTTGTTCTAACAATAAAATATCCTAATGCTTGACTGTGAAAGTTGTTATTGATGTCAGGAACTTAAAATGTTTCTGTTCTAATTTCAGTTGAGGATCCTTGGAATCTGTACGCCAAACAGAGCCACAGTCTATTTGAGGGATGGAAGTCGTGGCTGATCTCCAAACCAACCTCCCTCCAACCTCCCTATTTTGAAAGCATAGAGCATATGAGAGTCCTCTGCCCATAAAAAAAAACAAGTACCAAGATCTGATGACCATGCTCAACTACTTGCCAGCTGCTGCACGCTCTTTTTATGAATCACTGCAGAGTGAATAATTAGTTGTTAAACCAAGCTACATAATTAAACGTTTTTTCTGTGAGTTTATGATCCCCTGAACCTGTATACTGTAGTATGTTGAATCTGTATACATTTCAGAAGACATGTCAACCCTATTGTAGGAAATTAAATGTATCGTAGGTGTTTTCTATGTGAATCAATTTGTGTATGATTTGAACCAGCACAATATATTGAATTAATTTAATTTTAAGATGTTGTTCCTAGTGTAGAAAATGTTATGTACAATGTGTTCTGTTGATAATTATTTTGTGTGATCATTTGAACCTTTTTTAATCTGAATGAATTAAAAACAAATAAGTCATCACATACAGTATGTGAGTATTCATTTGATCTTGATTCCCTTTTTTTATTCATTACAATATACACTGTCTCTCTGTCACCACATTTAGCATGAACTCTAAGCAGTTAATACTTATTTACTGCTGTCACCTCAGTGCAGAAGGACATTTCTTGCCTTTAGCTTGGGTTTAACGCAATTCACAACGTAATTGCTGATCATAGTGTTAAACGCAAAGAGAATGGTTTTCTGAACGTTTTGTAATATTGACCTTCGGGACCTGCATAATGGACATGCATATTGGCACATCACATTTATCCCTATTTGATATTTACAAGTTGTGCTTGTTTTGATTGAATTCATTTAATTGTATTCTATTTTGGTAGTTCTATGGTATGTTCTCATTGAGGGCTTCATTTTAAATGAGACTAAGATTTCATGACTCAACTTTTAAGAAAAGTCATCATTGCTAAAGTTGATAGACCACCTTTAAATGAACCTCCATACAAATGAATTAACTACATATTGCATTTAAGTTATTTACATGAAGGGCATCTGTACTTGAAAGTACTTAAAACATCATATCAGGTGTTAAAAAAGGACATCTTACAAGAGTCATGCAAAATGTCACATGTACTGTTCTTCCACAAACTGAAATCATCACTGGAGATATACTGTTCTTCCACATTCTAAAAATTAAAACGGCAATAAAAAATGTATTATTTGAAATAACAAAAAAATATAAATTGTTGTTGGAAGATATGGGTATGGTGAATTATTTCTCAACCATAAAACACCTAATGTGGTACACACAATTAATAATATAAAAATAACTGATTATCTTAAAATGGAAAAATTGTCACATATATGGTTCTTCGTCTGTAGGGTTCAAATGTAGAACATGTATATTTAGTCAAAGTTTATGATGCCTATTTACGTTATCTTGCGGCGCTATCTATATTTTCTGCGGACATTTTTCAGTATTTTCTGAACATGAATTCAATGTAAATGGACATTTATGGATATAAATGGCATATTATTGAGAAAAAAAAATGTACTGTGTAACATGTCCTATTACTGTCATCTGATGAAGATTTTCAAAAGGTTAGTGATTGATTTATTTTTTAATCCTGCTTTTATAATTTTATATTTTCTGGGACAAAATGGCTGCCTCTTGTCTTCGTTTCGGTGGTGGTCTAATATAAATATGTGGTGTGTTTTCGCCGTAAAACATTTAAAAAATCTGACATGCTGGGTAGATGAACAAGGTGTTTATCTTTCATTTGAGGTATTGGACTTGTTAATGTGTGGAGGTTAAATATTTCTAAGAATATTTTTGCGTTCCATGCGCCACGTTCCAGCTGAACGTGGGAGGGGTCGTTCCCAAAAGGAAACCCTCACCCGTCAACAGGATAATCAATACACGGACGCAAACCTCCATCCTTTTTCTTCACAAAAAAGAAACTCGAGGAGACGGGTGACATGGAGGGCCGAATGTACCCCTGTCCCAGAGCTTCGGTGACATATGTCTCCATAGCCAACGTCTCCTCCTGGGATAAAGGATACACATGACTCCTGGGGAGTGCAGCGTTTACCTAGAGGTTTATCATGCAACACCCCTGTCGATGGGGTGGTAATTGGGTCGCTATCTTTTTACTGAAAGCATAGCCAAATCGGCATACTAAGCGGGAATGCGCATGGTGGAAACCTGGTCTGGACTCTCCACCGTTGTCGCACCGATGGAAACTCCTACACACCTGCCTGAACACTCATCCGACCACCCCTGGAGAGTTCCCTGTTTCCACGAAATTGTTGGATTGTGAATAGCCAGCCAGAGAATCCCCAGCACCACCGGAAACGCAGGTGAATCGATAAGGAACAGACTAATCCGCTCCTTATGATTCCCCTGCGTAATCATCTCTAAAGGAATTGTGGCCTCCCTGACCAGCCCTGACCCTAATGGTCGACTATCTAAAGAGTGCAAGGGAAAAGGGGGGTCTACTTTTACTAACGGAATCCTCAACCTCTGAGCGAGTCCGCGATCTATAAAGTTCCCAGCTGCGCCTGAATCGACTAGCGCCTTATGCTGGAGAGAGGGAAAAAATGTAAGGAAACAAATTAATAAAAACATGTGACCAACAGGAAACTCTGGGAGAGTGTGGTGCTGACTCACCTGGGGTAACCGAGGAGTGTTCTGCCTGCCCTCTCGACTCCCAGATGAACTCCTCCAGCACCGACCTGAAGTGTGCCCTCTCCGGCCACAACTGGTACAGGAGGAGCCTCCTCCTCCGATCTCCCTAGATGCGGCCCCTCCTAGCTCCATCGGGATAGGAGCGGGAGGGTCAGGAGGTGGAACTAACAGGACCCTTTCAGAACGTCCGTGAGCAGCTAGCAGATGGTCTAACTGGATCAACAGGTCTATCAGTTCATCCAGGCTAAGCGTAGTGTCCCGACAAGCCAGCTCCCTGCGGACGTCCTCTCTCAGGCTACACCTGTAATGGTCTATCAGGGCCCTGTCGTTCCACCCTGCTCCAGCGGCCAAGGTCCGGAAATCCAGCGCGAAGTCCTGCGCGCTCCTCGTCCCCTGCCTGAGATAGAACAACCTCTCACCCGCCGCTCGGCCCTCCGGAGGGTGATCGAACACGGCCCGGAAACGGCGGGTGAACTCCGGGTAGTTGCCCCTCGCTGAGTCGGGCCCGTTCCAGACAGTATTGGCCCACTCCAGGGCTCTACCCGTAAGGCAAGAGACGAGGACACTCACGCTCTCCTCGTCCGAGGGAGCCGGCCGAACGGTGGCCAGGTAGAGGTCTAGTTGAAGCAGGAATCCCTGGCACCCCGCCGCTGCACCATCGTACTCCCTCGCAGGCGTAATGCGCAGAGCGCTGGAACCAGATCCCGCTGGGGGAGATGGTAGAGTTGCTGGTGGGAGGGTAGGTGGGGTAGTAGGGAGACCACTCCTCTCCCAACGATCCATCCTCTCCATCATTTGATCCATCGCTGATCCGATGCGATGGAGGATGGACGTGTGATGAAGGACTCTCTCCTCCATCGTGGGGAGAGGGGTGGTCGCTGCTCCTGCTGACTCCATCATAAAGGTGCGGGCTTCTGTAACGCTCAATGAGTGAATAGGTGTGGAGTCAGGCGCAGAAAGCAAAGGATGCGGGAAAAACACGCTTTAATGTCCAAAAATAATCACAGGAACAAAAATAGTATACCAAACCAGGTATAACTACAGAACAAAAAGTACCCTATCGTGAAAATACAAGGACAGCGAGAAACCCAAATGAAAACACTAACCACTCTAACACATACAGATGAACAAGCCCGCACAAACATGAAGCGGGCTGAATGAACTTAAATAACCCCACGCTAACAACCAAACAAGGAACAGGTGAAACCAATTAGAAAAAAACAAACGAACACAGAACAAAGGATCGGTGGCAGCTAGTAGACCGGCGACGACGACCGCCACCCGAACAAAAAGGGGAGCGTGACACACAGTTGACAGTGAGAGGACTTTTCTATTTTTGCTGAGTTTATGTGTCTAAAAACTCTGCCACTATACATTGCACAAGCCATCTATATTAGTATTTGTGGTTAAGCCCTAGCAGTTGCAAAAGTGTGCTTGCATGCTAGGTCTGAGTCAGACCGAAACTAGATTAAGAAAAGTAACCACTGTCAAAGTGGCACGGCTTTGAGGATAATGTGAAAATGATTATCTCCTCCATGTGTCCAACAACCGCATGCAACCATCTGCAACGCATGCTTGTAGATAGATACCTGCATTCAGTGTTGTTGCGTTGCTGCCAAAATGATATGCAGCATTGATGCAATCATACTGTCGGTGTGATCAAGGCGTTAAGCCTCGATCACACCACACCGACAGCTATTATTTTTGTGGTACACCACAAGTACATTCAGTTCCAATGGAACGCAGCCTTCTCTTGAAATAGCCATCAATATGCTCATAATGCATGCGTAAAATAATTGTGTAGAAATCTGCTTACATACCACTTATTTGAATCCTACAGTCACACTGTTTTAATTTCTATAGATGATATACTTAACATTCATCTTCTGCTACCATTTCTGTCAAGCTGTCTAGCATACAGTTTGAGCATATGTTCAATTGGAAATGAATGTACTTGTGGTGTACCATAATGAAAATGGTGTGGTGTGATTGAGGCTTAACGCTGCTGCATACCATTTTGAGCAGCTACACAACTACACTGAATGTAGTTATCTACACACATGGGTTGCATGCGGTTGTGGACGCATGGAGGAGATACGCTTCGATCACACCGACTTTAGTTCAACATTCACCTTATCCTACCATTTCTGTCAAGCCGTCTGCACATACAGTTTGACGCATACGTTAGATAAATTCAACGTATGCACCACACCCAAAGAACTACAACTACCTCTGCAACGCAATGCTGCAAGGTAAACGCAGCGTTTTATTGGAAATGAATGTCATTGCAAAGCAATGCAAAGACACTGTCGGTGTGATCGAAGCTTTACCTTCATTCTGCTGCGATTCCAATTGGGCGCTCTCGCGTCCTTTTAAGCCACGAGTCTTGTCGGAAAAACGCAGAGGCGAGGTGCAAATACACAGCTGCTGGGACGAAGTATATAATCTATTGGAATTAAAACAGTGTGACTGCCGGATTCAAATAAATGGAATGTAAGTAGATTTTTACACAAATATTTTACGCATGCATTATGAGCATATTGATGGCTATTTCAAGAGAAGGCCAATCTGATTACTAGAGATGTTAAGGTAAGATATTAATGTTTCATTTCGTCTTTTTCAATGTGTCCTTTTAATTAAAATGTTGTAACGAGACAATCATGAAATGCGTACCTTTCAAAGCATTTATGCGTGTTATACACAATCTCTACCCTAATTATAGCTTTAATATCATAAGAGGCGTTGGCGACTATTACGAGCGCAATTGCAGCAATATTTTATTTGTAGTGAGAAAATCTCCATTAAAGCCTAATAGACAAGCAGGCTAATCAGACCTGTATTTGTCTACAGTATGTGCAGTCACCACCCGGTTAGCTGAGAGGCCTGTGAGAGAAAGGCTGAATCAAATCATATTATATCTCAATACTGGCCATTGACGTGCGTTGGCCTGAAATTGCTCCACATTATGATTAGATCTGAACGACACCATAAGTGCGTTTTTCCTCATTTGGGCTGTGGGTTGCGGCGTTGGAAGAATATCGGAGCGCAAGGATAAGATGTTGTCGATGATTGAAGGTAAAATAAGCATCCCGTAATTTAGTAGGGAAGAACACAGATGGTGCTAGACATCGCACCGGCATGGATACAGGTAGCCAACCCACCTTCCTACATTTTGTTTCATCCCTGTTTGATTCTGTATGCTCTTTTTCAGGTAGCGGTCCTGTTCTTGCGCTAGCCTATAAACTGTAAACGTGTTTTTAAGAACCTTGGAATATTGAGAGGATTCCCATGCTGATAATCATATTCTCAGTCAATATGCAGAGCACGTCTTCTGCATCAGTGATTTGAGACCATGTCTGTCTAGATAATGGCTGCACAGGAGGCTGCTGCGGGGAGAACGGCTCATAATAATGCCCGGAACGGAGCAAATGGAATGGCATCAGACACATGGAAATCATGAGTTTGATGTATTTGATACCATTCCACCAATTCTGCTCCGGCATTTACCACGAGCCTGCACTCCCCAATTAAGGTGCCACCAACCGCCTGTGAGTGGCCTTCATTTCACTATAGCCAACACATCATACAGCATTACACAATAGGCCTACTATTAGCCTACTCTACATAAGACTGTTTGCAAGAAAGTTTGTGTCTCCTAATTAGCCACACCCTAATAATGCATATGTTCTTATAAATCACCATGCGTGCATAATTAGCTAAACTAAGTAAATTAAATGCACCTGTTTTTCCTCTCCTCTCTCTTAAAAGCACACATAGGCTTACAGCACTAGGCTATATACTCCAGCAGTCCAGTCCAGACATGGAGATGAACACTTCTGACACACCTAATTTCCATCCCCAATAACCAGTAGAACTAGGCAGCTAAGCAAAGCAGAACAACCACTCCACCTCTGAGTAGGCATTATGCAAAACACACACACACTGCTCTCAGGGGTTGTCCTTGCTGTCATGGTGAAAAGCATTGGTAATTGGATGTGTCTGTAAGTTAGAAAAATAATTAGCACCCAACCCAGGTGACGTGCATGAACCTTTAGGGGACTAAAACCTTTGTCTTGAGTAAAATGTCCATCCCTTATGGAAACCGTCTTGATTTGGATAGGTTTACAAGCATTAGGTTATATGCAAAAAGAGTTGGAAAATCAAAATCAAAACGTTGTCAAATCAAAATGTAGGACACTCCAATTAGAATAATATTATGTTTCAAATGGCATGTTATATTTTGTATATGTATTCATTTTGGTATGTCCATCATCCATTTTGTATAATATGTCACAAATTACAATTCGTACACTATGGTATGAATTTGCAAAACGTATGATATGTTACAAATTCCAATTTGTTGTGGCTAACGTTAGCTAGGCTAGTAGTTGGGGATTAAGGTTAGGGTTATGAGTTAGGTTAGGGTTATGAGTTAGGTTAAAGGATTTGGGGAAGGGTTAGCTGACATGCTAAATAATTGCAAAGCAGCTAAATAGTAGTAAGTTCATGCAAAGTTGCTAAAATGCTAATGTTGTCCGAGATGAGATTTCAACAAGGTTGAGATAGAAAGAACCCAGCGCATCTACTCGGGATCTGGAACTAGTAATGATTCAGACAGACAGAGGACGCTGATCTTCAAGGTCTTCCGGTACAACGACTGCCAAGCCATTCTACAAGGAGCCAGAGCAGCAGAGCACATTCACCACGTCGGTAAGGTACTACCGCACGCACACCTCCCAATGCCGCAAAACCTTCAACGAGGTCCGGAACAAACTCAGACTAGGGGCATCCAGTCACTCCTCATCTATCCAGTAACGCTATGGCCCACAAACAGGACAGAGTGCCTGTCATTCACCACAGCACAAGACGCCGAGTAGTTTGTGGCATCACCGGGAGAGGACAACCACGAGCACCGCAGTGAGCACCACGCCGCTGGTCCTGTTTAGAGGAATACTAAACAACGGGGCCATGCAAGCACCTGGGAATAAGTGAACTGGTCAAGAGGATTTATCCACAACTTCAAGGAGTTTTGAGGAACATTTGATTGAATTACTTGTGATCATTATGAACTTTGACAATGGAGCACCAGCAAGCTAGCTAGCTAGTGAACTAGCTTTCGGGCTAGCTGGATGATTGGGACAGTAACGTTAGCAGCTAGCTAAGTCATCATCATAACTGTTAGCTAGCTAACTGATTATCTCTTCAGCAGTGTTCAGTATAACCTATGTTGTTGAAAGTTTATATATATTCTATAAACTCATTGTATTTTACAACTAAGTTACGTTTACAACGTTTGTGTGATAACTTTATCTGGTGGTAGCTGGCTAGCTCACTTGTCTCATGTTGCTATGCCAACAAATGCATAGCTAGAGAAGTCAGCAATCACTATTACCACATAATTATTTTTCCAGTTAGTTCTTCATGTTTGTGCTACGTTAAGGCTTAATCATTCAGTCAATTGAGTATTTCTTGCCGTTCTCATATCTCTATTGTGTCAGTTAACTAGGCAAGTCAGTTAAGAACACATTCTTATATACAATGACAGCCTACTGTAGTAAGGTGACCAGATTTCTGAAATGAAAACCGGGGACATTTCCAGTTCGGCGGTCAATATATAATTAAAATATCCAATGTTATTATCTATCAAATAAAAAAGGGGGACAATTCCGGTTTCATGTATTTAGTCTAACAGGCCCACTGTGATAGAGAAAACAACTATATTACAGAAACACACCGACAAGACAGAACTGTCCGATCTGAACAGCCATTCAGTGGTCCTGGTAGTCTGGGTAGTATAAGTGCAGAAGAGAACATGAGCAAAATTGAAAAAACAGACAATAGTATATGTGAAATACTTAACATAATAAAGAAATAAGATGCTGATGAGATTGGTAACTACATAATATACTTATACCAACCTAATCTGTATATTTCTCTGAATAATGTATTTTCTTCAGGATTGCTCTGTCTTTGGCCAGTTTCTCCATAAACTTCAACCTCCCCTGCCAGGAGTTCATCTTCACAATAAGCATGGCCTTGATGGTAGGAACAGTGAACCTATTTCATGCTGCTGTCCATCGAGTATTCATTTGGGAGAACACTCTCGACTGGTGTGTTACTTCCAGACGCTAATCTAGCCAGGTTAGTGTGTGGGATGTCATTCTCTTTGAAGTGGGTAACCACCGCGCTCCATCTCTGACTGAGCGGTGTCTCAGATGTTTTCCATTCTTCAAGCGATCCCCCCCTTTAGGAACTCTTGCAGGCCAGTAACCTCGTTACACAGTGCCTACTGCCTTCACGCAGAAGTTGCCTTTTTAAAAGGAGACGATGTAAATCTTTTAGATTATCTGTGTGCTTTCCCTATGCTTGCAAGTAGTTCACAGCCGTAGTGAAGAATGATTGGGATGTTTTGAGAAAGCTGTCTTTAGACTTGGCTCCATTTTCCTCTAGCTCTCTCAGAAGTCCTCTGACCAAAACTGGAATGAAGTTGTCATCAGTCAATTTTGCAGTCAATTTTGCCTCAACGTTTCTCAGAATTGCAGCGGACTCCACAGCACAGTGGTCCTGGTCTCCAAGCATCTTGATCGTGTCACTGAATACGGTCAAGTTTCCATGGACAAAGGCCAGCCAAAGTTCAGTCAGTGGATCTTCGAACATTGTTCACAGGACATCAGGGCATGTGTCTTCAGAAATAAAAAAGGATTTCAATGGCACATACATTTTCAGCACTCTTTCTAGAGCAGGGAGCATGGACATCCAGTGAACATTGCTGTGTCCTAAAATGTTATGGTACTCCTGGCCAACAAACTCACAAAAGCCCTTCATTCTTTCTACTCTGACGGTGAAAATATGAACATATTCCAAATATCTTTGTGATCAGGTACTCAACATCATATCCAAAGCTGTTCTGGCCGTGTTATGACAACCTAAGCCAACCACAGGACAACCTAAGCCAACCACCACCCGCTGCAGAGCATTTTTAACTTTGGTATGGACATTGACCCTTCCCAGCCTATTCAGTCCTCCAAAGTTGGTATTTGTTGTCGGCAGAGAATGTTTTCCAGGTTACATTTTTGGATGACCACCAGGACCTCAGCTGCAATCTCCTCTGCTGTTTCTCCATTCAATTCAACAAAATCAAGCAGTTTTGTTTCCACAGATGTGCTGCCATCATATATCTTACATATCTGACTACTATTGGCAGCAGCTTTACATGTCCATGATTGGACACATCAATGGACAGGGACACACATTCAACCTGGTCTAGGTCCTGTGTTACCAAAGTAGTTGCCCATGTTGCTAACACGTTACTCACTATGGTGTCACATTTTGTCCTAGCTCATGTAAACTTTGGCTCATAAAGCTTCCGTGTCAGTTGTGCAGTCCATAGATCTTTAACTATGATTGTGTCACATAGTGTGGTATGCAAAGACACCCTCCTGCACTGCTAAACCATATTTTTCTTGGGACGGCTCAACCTTGTTGAAGAATGTGGTGACAGAGGACATACCAACACGGGCAATGAGAGGCTTTATGCTTTTTCATCTGCTGATGTTCTACCACTGCCGATCTTCTCCGGCTGCCAATTGAAAGAGAGGAATTACAAAGAGTGCAGTGAACCATTTTATCGTCTTGACCTGCACGTACAAATGGAAATTCTCTCGTTTTTCATAAAGTGCATTTCCGTTTCTTGGAAAGAGGAATTGTATCTCCTCTGTCTGTTCTTCACTCTCCTTGTGTCACTCTTCTTACTCTCAACTTTTTCTTCTCCTCCAATCTTTCTCCTCTTCATTTCTTCACTCGTCATCCTTTCCTTCTCTTCTACAATAATAATACTTAAGAATTCCTTCTCTTCTACACCCTCACTCTTCTACACCCTCCTTGCTTCACTCTTTTTACTCCCTTAATTTTTCCTTCTCCTTCCTCTCCAATCTGTATTAATAAATAGCATACTATTAGATAAAATACTTCTGTTAACAGATTCCCATTGCTTGCCTCATTTCTGTATTCTATCTCAAAAAGATTGTTTGGAATAATAAATTGGCAGGCTCTGTAATCATATCTTTACCTTTCCTCCTCTGTCTCCTTCACTCTTCTTCCCATCCAGTCTTCCTCCTCTCCTTCCTCTCCACTGCTAATGTTATCCATGAACATTTCTAACTATATTTCCACACTACTTATTATAATGACAAAGCATTCAAATTGTAATCTACAAAAATATTCTCAGAATTCATTGTGCATTCAAAATAGCCCATCCACTGCATGTTTACATGTGAATTTGTTTTAACCTAGCTATAACAGTAGCTAGCTAACTTAGTCTACATAGCTAACGTTAGCTAGCATAACCTATTTAAAACCTTATAGTGCAGATCATCTATCTATTTAATAAACTGTGACATTATAACATCACTAGCTAGTATCTCAAACGATTGTAACTTACCTGGCTTGAAAATACGTTTGTGGTGATGTTATGGATTCACCTGACACTTGCTAGCTTCTGGCCAAGTTTTCCACAGCAGTTATCTAAAACTATCGCGAGCAAGTAGTTAGTAGAAAAAGAAGAGTGAATGAAGCTGCTATAGCGAGCAGCCCCCTCTGCTGGACAAAACAATCACAATGCAATTGAGATGTCAACCTGTAGGCTCTGCTGCCCGGTCTTTCTTGCCAAGTAAAATATTTCACTTTGCAGTCTGTTTTTAAAGCGCAGTTAAAAACGTGGACATTTCCGGGGACCGCTCCAGCTCCAAAAACGGGGACTGTCCCCGGACAACGGGGACGTCTGGTCACCCTATACTGTAGGGATGGTGCCAGGTTTCCTCCAGATGTCACGCTTGGCATTCAGGCCATTTATCCCTGTGTTTCCTGTCTCTCTGTTTGTCTTGTATGTTTCCAAGTCAACCAGCGTTTTCCCCATTCTCCTGCTTTTTGCATTCTCCTTTTACTAGTCCTCCCGGTTTTGACCCTTGCCTGTTTCTGGACTTTGTACCCGCCTGCCTGACCATTCTGCCTGCCTTGATCACGAGCCTGTCTGCCACTCTGTAGTCTGATCTGGTTTTGACCTTTTTGCCTGTCCACAACCATTCTCTTGCCTACTCTTTTGGATTAATAAACGATGTAAGACTCCAACCATCTGCCTCCTGTGTCTGCATTTGGGTCTCGCCTTGTGCCTTGATAAGAGGATCTTGTTTCTCATGGTCTGAGAGTCTTCAGGTGCCCTTTGGCAATCTCCAAGCAGGCTCTCATGTGTGTTTTACTGAGGAGTGGCTTCCTTCGGGCCACTCAACCATAAAGGCCTCATTGAGGTGCTGCAAAGATGGTTGTCCTTCTGGAAGGTTCCCATCTCCACAGAGGAACTCTGGAGCTCTGTCAGAGTGACCATCGGGTTCTTGGTCACCTCCCTGACCAAGGCCCTTCTCCCCCGATTGCGCAGTTTGGCCGGGCGGCCAGCTCTTGGAAGAGTCTTAGTGGTTCCAAACTTTAGAATGATGGAAGCTATTGTGTTCTTGGGGACCTTCAATGCTTGGAAATGTTTTGGTATCCTTCCCCAGATGTGTGCCTCGACACAATTCTGTCTCGGAGATCTACAAACTATTTTTTTCGAACTCATGGCTTGGTTGTTGCTCTGACATGCACTGTGTGCCTTTCCAAATCATGTCCAATCAATTGAATTTACCACAGGTGGACTCCAATCAAGTTGTAGAAACATCTCAAGGATGATTGATGGAAACCGGATGCACCTGAGCTCAATTTCGAGTCTCATAGCAAAGCGTCTGAATACTTATGTAAATATGGTATTAACATTTTTTTAATAAAAAAAATAGTCTTAAAGTTTCATAACCTGTTTCGCTTTTTCATTATGGGGTATTGTGTGTTGATTGCTGAAGATTTTTTTATTTAATCCATTTTAGAATAAGGCTGTAAGGCTGTAGGCTTGTTCTCTGTGGTGTTGCATGTTTAATCTGTGGTCTCATTCTCCCCCAAATGAACTTCTTTGTGACAGGCTATTGGTCTAATTTTGACTCTATCGGAGGAGGCAATGGTAACATGGAACTCATAAAATGTATAGTTGGGAGGACATACATTTTTCTAATTGAGATTCAAAAGGCACTCACACATCTGAGCTATCTTTTTTGCAGGTGCATGGTAACAGTTGAATAAAATGAGAAAAAATAAGAAACCCCCACACTGCTCTTGATAGTAACACTGCTCTTTAATAAGCTTTAAGTATTAGCCTCCCGGCCTTCGTCAATGCTCAGTTTCTAAGTAGTTCTTCCTGCAAGTAGTGTGAATAGAGGGGTATATGGTAATGCCTAAGTAGGTGGTTTGTTTCTTCACTGGGATCATGGGTGGCAGTTGCACACTTCCCATAGCTGAGTTAAGAGGTAGTATAGCTGATTTGGACCAGTTGATCTTGTAATCAGGCCATGAGCTGAATGCTGTGAAAATATACATTATTGGCTGGAGGGTTTTCGGAGTGTTTGCGACAGAGCAGTATGTAATCTGCATGCAGAGAAATTGCTTGTTAAGTTTGTTTGATTTTTGATATGTGAGGAAGACATTTTGACTGATGCTTTGTGCTAGCAGTTCAAAAGAGAGCAAATAGCATAGGAGAGGTGGGACAACCTTGTTTTATCCTCATTGTATGGTAAATGGCTTAGAATGGATAGTGCCAGTACAAATAATAGAAGGATTCACATACATATGTATAAATCTAGCCCCATGACTAAAATGTTAAAGAACAAGCCATACATTTTTCCATTCTAAGGGGTGAAAGGCTTTCTCTGCATCTAATGATAACACAGGGTATCCAGATTGGAAGCCTCGGCAACGACATGAAACAGGCGGAGCATGTTATCGGCTGTCAGACAACCCTTAATAAACCCTGTTTGGTCAGGATGTATGAGCTTGTCAATAACTTTCTCTAGGCGCATGGCTAGAACTTTGGCATACAACTTATTTCCTGTTCCGATTAAACTGATTGGCTGAAAATTTGCACAATTTGTGAGGTGTTTTCCTTTCTTAGGGATTAGGGATATAATAGCTGTATTAATGTCTCTGTGGATTAGTCCTTTTTCAATAGCAATGTTAAGCAATTCAAGAATAGCTGGTCCTAGCTCATCGCAAAAGTTGAGAATGAGTTCAGGAGTTATTCCATCAATACCAGGCACTTTTATCTTTCTTCATATATAAAAGAGCAGCTTTCAGTTCAGATAAAGTGACATGTTCCTCTAATAAAACTGTTTCTTCCTGAGAGAGTTTGGGCAGCGTAAGGTTCTCCAGAAACTGCTGACAAGCAGAAGTATCAAAGCTATGTGAGGAACCGTATAAATCGGAATATTATGCTTTAAAAGTTGTTTATTTCTGTAGGATCCTTATTAGGGGATGAGATCAGCTGTATTGACGTTGTTTTAAGCTGTAGCGCCAGTAAGTGGCTAGGCCTACTCCCCTGAAAATTGTATTTTTGTCGCACCCTCTGCATAATGAATTCTGCTCAACGTCGCAACAGGTCATTAAGTTCAAGTATACTTGTTTTTAGCTCAATTTCTCTCTCTGAATAGTTGTTTTTGACAGTCTTCAAGCATTTTACAATGACTTTACAATTTACTGATCTCCTGACATCTTAATTTCTGTAAAGTATTATTAAACCTCCATTTCATTGCATACTTTTTCATTGGGAAGATTTGAAATTTACAAAAAATGTGATTATTTTCAGATAGAACGGCCGGTAATGTTTTTATAAATTCCATGTTACCTGTAATATCAGTCTTAAATCTAGCAGAAAAGCGTATATTGTCCTTAGTTGTGGGATTATGAAATCTCCAGCAGTCATTAAGATTAAGATACTTAAGAAATTGTTTAAGTGCATTGGAAGCATTCACTCGTGATGAGCTATGAGATAGATCTGGACCTTCTATCTTAGAATCAATAATGACATTCATGTCAGTTCCAATAATAAGCGTATAATCTGGTAAATTGAGCAGGCTTCTGGTTACAGAAGGGAGAAAATATTTGTCATATGAGTTAGGAGCATAAATAGATACAAATGCCATTTTCCTTCCATACAGTGTGGAACATATGTAAGTAAATCTGTTTTATCATTTCCACTTTTTTTCAATTGTAAGGTGTAGAATGCGTTTATGTAGAATGAGCACCCCTTTTGATTTAGATATGAAGCAGGAATCAGCTTCCAGTTTGTAGTATTGGTTTTGACGTCTATGGACATCACCCTCCAAAAGATGTCTCTTCCAATAGAGCACTGTCAACTTTATTCCTATGTAATAAGTCAAGACATTTCATTCGCTTATTTGGCTCATTAGAACCGCTCAGATTACAGGAAATGATCACTAAATTAGCCAAAATCCATCTGTGGTGATGTGAATACCAGTTTGATGGATAAAAGAGGAGAAAAGTAACTTATGATAGCTATAAAATGACTGTCTAGTTACCAACTAAATAATTGTAAACCAGATATTCCAGAAAAAACAGCAAACATATCTACTATATATAAAATGACAAAACTCTTCAGATTGCCATTCCATCCCAATGACCCTGCAAAATGTATTACAACAATTGAAACAAAGAATCCCTCCCCTCCATGACAGGTTAGGACACAGTCCTCAGTCCTCCCGCTCCTCTCAATATTAGACCCGTGACTAAACACAGCGGTGTCTCATTAAAACCCTCCCAATACCTCTGAATGTCTCACTCCATTTCCTAAATATATTGCATTAGGTGTTGTTTTGGGGTATCTGTACTTTATTATTTATATTTTTTACAACTTTTACTTTTACTTCACTACATTCCTAAAGAAAATAATGTACTTTTTACTCCATACATTTTGCCTGACACCCAAAAGTACTCATTACATTTTGAATGCTTAGCAGGACATAGAAAATGGTCCAAATCACGCACTTATCAAGACAACATATGGTCATCCCTTCTGCCTCTGATCTGGTGGACTCACTAAACACAAATGTGACTTTTGTAAATGATGTCTGAATGTGCTCCTGGCTAACTATACATTTTTTAAAAATGGTGCCGCCTGCTTTGCTTTAATAGAAGGAATTTGAGATTATTTATACTTTTAGTTATACTTTTGATACATAGGTATATTTTAGCAATTACATTTACTCTGGATACTTAAGGATTTTTAAGAACCAAATACTTTTAGACTTACTCCAGTATTTTACTGGGTGACTTATACTTGAGTAACTTTCTATTAAGGTATCTATACTTTTACTCAAGTATGACAATTGGGTACTTTTTCCACCACAGAATAGTAGGCAACACCCTCACCTATTGCACCTATTATATGTGTGGTTTTTAGTCCTACTTATGGGTGATACTGATAGTGGCTAATATTTAACATGATAGAAATAGGAGACAGAGAAAGTCGTGGTAGCCTATAACTAAGATATTCAAGACTGCCCATCTCTCTTAAGGATCGTACCCATTTTTTAAATTTACGTCTAAGATTTGGGTGTCATTTAACTGCCTGTAGCGTAGGACCTGAAGCAAGGATATGTGTATTCTTGATACCATTTGAAAGGAAACACTTTAACGTTTGTGGAAATATAACACATTAGATCTGGTAAAAATAATACAAACAAAAAAACAATGGTTTTCAAAAAATCTTTTGTTCCATCATTGAAATACAAGAGAAAGGCCATACTTTCAGATAGGAATCTAGGTGTCATTTAAATTTTGTGTCTGTGTGTGTATGCAAAGTTTCAGACTGATCCAGTGAAGAATTACGTTACTGCACAATATTTTGTGTCAAGTCTGCCAGGAGTTTGCCCAAATGTGCTGAATTGGTCAATTGATACATAAGTACATAACTGTAGAGAACATACAAAAATACTGTGGTAATATTTATTTTTTAGTTTACACACTCCTAGGAATGTCATACATGATGGCTCATTAGCTTATACACTAACTTTCACACATCTAAATGGCAGGGCGGGGTGGGTGGGAAGCCAGTGACAGCAGTGGGGTCAAACTGTAGAACCTAGTTCCTACATTTGAACATTAAAATTAATTTTATCAAACAAAATGCTACATTTTATCTCTGGGACCCTCAGGATGACAAATCAGAGCAAGATTACTGAATGTAAATATATTATTTACCTTCAGAGGTGAATGTATCAAACCAGTTGCCTAAAAGTTTTTTGTTGTTGTGCACTCTCCTCAAACAATAGCATGATATTGTTTTCATTGTAATAGCTACTGTTAAATTGGACACTGCAGTTAGATTAACAATAATTTAAGATTTCTTCCCATATAATACATGTCTATGTCCCGTAAAGTTGGCAGTTGTATACAACGTCATTCCAGTCACATTAGCGCACGTTAGCAACAACTGTCCCGGTTTAGAGGTTAAAAGGCCATAGATTTTCAATTCTGCATAATGGCACAGCATTTCATAAACCTTACTGTTGGAAAGTTGATGGGTGACTTTTCCAGTTTTCTGTCATATGGCTGGTTTCACATTTGTCTCCAGCAATTATAATGTAAAATAGATCTAAATAAAGTGTAATTTATATTTACAATTCCCTTGTGGAAACAGATTCCCTTATCAAAACAGATTACTAATTTACCTAGCTCTGATCAATAGCTCTTAACAAGTTGTAAATTACAGTGCATGGAGAATGGTGTTATTTCTATCGGGGGAAAAATTAAGTAGATGCTTTTTCCACTTGGAACCGGTAGGTTGGTTAGACCTTATTCATGGTTTCCTTGCACGTAAAGGTGGTGGCATTATTAGGGAATTCAGTCAAGGTCAGAAATCGGGTATCTGTAGACACACCTCCGCCACACCTTCATCTATTTGATCTTCACCCAAATGAATAGCGGGTGAATAGCATGCTTTTCACATGCTTAAGTTCAAGGTCAGAATACTCATAGGGAAAAAAGGCTCATAGGGAAACAAATTACGTTCCATTTACGCACGCTTAACTCGGGTCGGAATCTGCCCCTAAGAGCGTTGGGCCAGTAACCGAAAAGTCGCTGGTTTGAATCCCCAAGCCGACTAGGTGAAAAATCTGTCTGTACCCTTCAGCAAGGCACTTAACCCTACATGCTCCTGTAAGTCGCTCTGGATGAGAACATCTGCTAGATGACTAAAATGTAATGGCCTTTTCCCTATTTTGATCTCTTCCTACTGCCCACACTAAAGGCAGGATGGGCATCCCTGCTCAGTCCCACCGGCCATACCATTCCCACAGGAACAATAAGAACCTGACAGCTGATGGATCTCCCACATTATTGACTGTTCCATGTCATCATATCATCATGCACTTAGAAAAAAAGGAGATATCTAGAACCCAAAAGGGTTCCCCGGCTGGCCCCATAGGAGGACCCTCTGAAGAAATATTTTTGGTTCCAGGTAGAACCCTTTTGTCTTCCATGTAGGACCCTTTCCACAAAGGGTTCTACATGGAACCCAAAATCAAAAAGGGTTCCAACTGGAACCAACAAGGGTTTTCCCTGGAACCAAAAAGGGTTTGCTTATGGGAACAGCCAAATAACTATTTTTGAACCTTTTTTCGAAGAGTGTGGTGTAGAGAGGATTCAAGGTGCTGTCCCACCTCTCCCCAGAGGTAGACTTGGAGCAAGAAAAACTCTCAACTCCTCACCTGCGGTTTGGTGCTGGGATGTGATGGTGATCTATGTCCTCTCCCTACCCCCTCTACACACTCTCGCTACCCCCTGTGTACACACACTCTCGCTACCCCCTGTGTACACACACTCTCGCTACCCCCTGTGTACACATACTCTCGCTACCCCCTGTGTACACATACTCTCGCTACCCCCTGTGTACACACATTCACTCACTTCTATACACACACTCCAACCAAATTAATCAGTACAGCTATAGTCTAAAGGGAAATCTGTGTGCTCTGTGATAATGATCACCGAAATGAATGACTGGCCGACTGCCTGGCTGGTTACTGTATATGACATCATTCCTTTCCATTGGAAACATTGTTGTGCCTTTCCTAAAGTAGAAATGTTCATAGTGTCAATAAAATGCCCCTGACTTATTTGTCTACATTGAAAGTTAAAAACAGGTATGGACTTCTGTTTTTAATTTCATAGACTATATAACTTTTTTATCGTGCTTTGTGAAAAATGTCTTTTAAAAAACCAAGCCTAAGCCTAATGGCAAGGGGTCATAAGGTAATATTTTGCAAAAAAACAAACATTTTAATACACACCTAAAATCTATAAATTAAAAATTGGAGAATAGTAATATTTTACACACACGTGAAGGTACCCATAGGCAATAATTTCTGGTGAAAAAAACGTGAGGAATTGGTGGCTATATCATTTTAGAAATAAACTGTTCATATCTCATGAATAAAAATACTAAAATCTTAGTAATATAATTCACCGCCACAGAGACATGATAGTCTGACAGACGATTATGACATCCAAGCCTCATATGAGCCAATTCAATGAGGCTTGTATATTTCGTCATCAGTCGGTGCTTCAGTGACAGTCGCAGCGACCCCTGAATTCACTGCACTGGTGTCAGAAGTGGCATATCGCTACAGTAGATGCATTCTTCAAAGGAAGTAGGTCATGTAGCAACCTAAGTATGACCCAGAGTGATCTTTCATTTCTGTTTTTAAAACTGAGTCATTAGAATTGTTTGATTATCTGAACACTCTAGGAATTATCATAAAAACTATCACCAACCTGGAAAGTGTTCTCTCCTGTGTAGAGCCTTATCTTTCCCCCTGCTGTAGATGTTGCTCAGCATCTCTCCGGTGTTAGCTGAATGGTATTGATGACGGTTGTGTTAACAGCTCTTTATCACTATAAAAGGCCATATCTGCTAAACATCCTTACCTTTGATGTACCTACATGTTGCAGTTTCTTCCCACCTAAATCTATTGTTTTTATTTTCACCAATGTTAATATTGTTCACTGGGCCATTTATAATACAATGTCCTGAGAAGTTACTTCCGTTATACTGCTGAAAAAACATAACTGATTTGTTATTGCTTTGCAGATGGGGAAAGTCCTTACCTGTTCATTATGGGATTTTGGGGAATGCTATGGCCTACAGGAGACATCTTCTCTCTGAGTGGATACAGGCAATAGGGTATGATACCAGCTCTCTCTTTTCCTGTAATGGGTGTATAACAAATACAAAATGGTTTAGAATGTTAAATCAGATGTCATGTGATACTCTCAGCTGCCATTTGCTGTATCTGAAGATAACCGAATCATGGCAGCATTCAATTCATCCAGCAATTAGGCTAATCTTGTCACCTCAGATATGGTCACATACTGTTGGACTTCACCACCAAAGCAAGTGGTGACCGCAGCACGTTCCTGTTTGTCCTTGTGTGCTTTGCCAGTTTTTAGGATGCGTTCCCTGAGGAAGACAGTGTTGTTGGCCATTGTGGCATCAGTGGTGTTGGTGGTTGCCCTCCTCCATTCTTGGCCCACCAGGGCCTACACCACAGTGGATGTCCGCCAGAGACCAGGGCCTATAGTAGAGAGGCACCTGGAGGAGAGGCTCCCAGAACCGGACCAAAGATCTGCCAACATCCCCTATCGCCTGAAGGAGAGTGTTACAGGGTCAGTTTGAAATAAGGCCTTTGAAATAATTTCATTGTCATTTTCATTGTCATTTAATTGATGGAGTCCTATTGTCCCTTTCATCTCTCTCCAGTCTGTTGGCACGTAACGGGTGCGTGTGTGAGGGTGAGAGTGGTGGCGTGAACCTGCCCTTTGCCCAGCTGCTGTTCCCACGGGTGTCGGCCCACCCCCTGCACACTGCTTTTGATGCCTCTGAGCTGGAGGAGATGAAAAGACGGAGGGCCAAGGAGTACCAGGGCTTCCAGATGAGGTGAGAGCACAGAACTGTATACCAGCACAGAACTGAAAGGACATCCCATATATCATCTCAGTTATTCCTTACACTAGGGGAAGATGCTGTGTCTGTCCTTTCATGTGATTCATTTCCAAGCTTGTACATTCTTAGGCTTAGGTTAAAGTTACTGTAGGTTTTTTGAAGGATATGATGTCAACATTACCCCATCTTTGAAACAAATAGCCTAATAGAGTTCATGAAGCTTCATTCTAGCTGTAATAGCTGTGAATACTGATTATTCACCTGATGTGCATTTGTCCCCCTCCAGGTCTCAGACTCCTGTAGATATGCTCATTGTGGCCGAGGCCAACAATCCTCTGCAGTACCCAACACAGGGGGTGGAAGTACGGCCCCTCAAAACCATACTCATCCCAGGTCTGATTTCTAACAGGGATTAGTTTAGTTTTACCTTGATATAAACGGGAAGCTTCCTTGATATTTAAAACCTTAATTGTCAAGGAAACCTGATATAATATGGGAAACACAGAAAGTGAAGTGTAGTTAGATGAAGCAACAAATTCAGGGAAAGACTGTCCTCTTACACCAATACATAATTTAAAAAAAAAATGTACAAGTAATCTCGATGCTTACAACAATTTAATAGATCTTATTCACCAACGTATTGGTCTCAAATGACCTTTATCAGGGTATTCTTACAGCGAGGTAAAACTCAGTCTTTTAAAGAGGCAGACAATAGGTGTTCCAACCATCTAACATGTACTATTATTACAACCGCTGACAACTCCTATTTCTACCATTACCATTATTACTACCTTGATAACCTGCTGTTCTGGAAGACTGTTTTAGAGCAGAGAATAGGATTTTGTTGCACAACAGAGAAAGAGTTTACTCCAGCTGACAGTTGATGCAGTGTATTTGGATTGGATGAACATCCAGCAGCTTCATCAAATATGCCAGTAAATATATGCCAAATGTTTTCAGGGCTTGCCTTACAAGACCTTCCCAGAGAGCTGTACACAGTAAGTAGACAGATAATTTTTGGTTTGAGTTATCATTTCCAGTACTATTTCATCTGTCTGGTCTTTGTCAAGTAAAAAACGGCATATTTCCTTATTGCTTTATCTTCTTTGTTCCCTGTCTCCCTCTTAATTATTTTCCTTCTTAGGTCAACTTCACCTCCACCCTGGGAGTGTTAAATGTGGCAGCGGAGGTTGAGGGGGTAAAGGTCAAAGGTGACGGGGAGATGCACATGACCCTGATGAGCAGCCTGCTGCCCAACCTGAACCGGCAGTTACAGTTTGTCTCCTACACCAACACACTATTCCACCCTAGTACAGCAGACACAGGTGAGGCCAGACACACCTGACTTTCTGCTGTACTACTGCTTTCTGGGTTGTGTCCATAAACAAAGACCTACACCAAATGCTGTCTGTAATATATTTGTGGTAATGAGGTTGAAAATACTCTCGCTATGTCTTTCAGTGCAGTTTGAGACCGAGGGACACCAAGCCATGTTCACCATCAAGATCCGTCATCGTGTAACTCCAAAACTCTACAACACAGGACCCAAAGGGGGTATGTGGACAAATACAACTGTCGACTGCATCTCACAACAGCACAACACTTAACTAAAAAATAACCAAAATCCCATCGGAGATCAACGTGTAATGTCAAAGACCCTAACTTTGTCTCTCTCTGTTCCCAATCTAGAATACAACATCAGTGCCCTTGTTACGATAGCAACCAAAACTTTCCTGCGCTATGACAAGCTCCAAGATCTCATCGACAGCGTGCGACGATACTATCCCGCTGTTACCATAGTAATAGCTGATGACAGCGAAAACCCCAAGACTGTCTCTGGCCCCTACATCGAACATTACATCATGCCATTTGGAAAGGTATTTTTTTTAAACATTGCTGCCTCTTTTTAATGTATAGGAACCAGTGTACCTGTCACATATTGTTTTTTGTCTAGCAATAACATTGTTTGCTTAAATAATAGTTGACTAAGATTTCCTTAGTTGTCTTATCGCAGCTTTGGCTTCCTCTGTCCCACATCCTGTTCTCTGCCACAACAACTAGGGATGGTTTGCAGGACGGAACCTAGCTGTTTCCCAGGTGACCACTAAATATCTGTTGTGGGTGGATGATGACTTTATCTTCACGGCCAACACCAAGCTGGAGAAACTAGTGGACGTACTGGAGAAGACCACCCTGGATCTGGTGAGGGGGCACAGGCCATGCCATACTCATACTGTATTGCTGACCTGGGTTCAAATACTATTTGAAATATTTCAAATATTTTGAGCGTTTGTGTTAGCCTGCCTGAAGAGAGAAGGGTTTGCCCTTTTGAGACTTTTCAGTTGCTTCCATTGCAAAAGGTAAGCTCAATTAAGCACAGGTGAAACCATTTCAAATAGTGTTTGAACCCAGGTGTGTTGTATTGCTGCTAGTGATTTTAATATAGCATGGGACTGTTCAATCCTACCCTCCTTTTATGATGAGTGTTTTTGGTGGTGACATAATTTGCTGACCCTTCTGTAAAAAACACAAGAATTTCACATGAACACATGATCTCGTGTGATCTAATTTGATCACATAACAACATGTGAAGCAACATGTGAAGTAACATGTGATAACATGAAACTACAGTCGTGGCCAAAAGTTTTGGGAATGACACAAATATACATTTTCACAGTCTGCTGCCTTAGTGTCTTTAGATATATTTGTCAGTTGGTACTATGGAATACTGAAGTATAATTACAAGCATTTTATAAGTGTCAAAGGCTTTTATTGACAATTACATGAAGATGCAAAGAGTCAATATTTGCAGTGTAGACCCTTCTTTTTCAAGACCTCTGCAATCCGCCCGGGCATGCTGTCAATTAACTGACTGATGGCAGCCCATTCTTGCATAATCAATGATTGGAGTTTTTCAGAATTTGTGGGTTTTTGTTTGTTCACCCGCCTCTTGAGGATTGACCACAAGTTCTCAATGGGATTAAGGTCTGGGGAGATTCCTGGTCATGGACCCAAAATATATCGATGTTTTGTTCCCCGAGCCACTTAGTTATCACTTTTGCCTTATGGCAAGGTGCTCCATCATGCTGGAAAAGGCATTGTTCGTCACCAAACTTTTCCTGGATGGTTGGGAGAAGTTGCTCTCAGAGGATGTGTTAGTACCATTCTTTATTCATGACTGTGTTCTTAGGCAAAATTGTGAGTGAGCCCACTCCCTTGGCTGAGATGCAACCCCACACATGAATGGTCTCAGGATGCTTTACTGTTGGAATGACATAGGACTGATGGTAGCGCTCACCTTGTCTTCTCCGGGCAAGCTTTTTTCCGGATGCCCCAAACAATCGGAAAGGGGATTCATCAGAGAAAATGACTTTACCCCAGTCCTCAGCAGTCCGATCCCTGTACCTTTTGCAGAATATCAGTCTGTCCCTGATGTTTTTCCTGGAAAGAATTGCTTCTTTGCTGCCCTTCTTTACACCAGGCCATCCTCCAAAAGTCTTTGCCTCACTGTGCGTGCAGATGCACTCACACCTGCCTGCTGCCATTCCTGAGCAAGCTCTATACTGGTGGTGCACCATTCCTGCAGTTGAATCAACTTTAGGAGACAGTCCTGGCGCTTCCTGGACTTTCTTGGGCGCCCAACAATTGAACCGCTCTCCTTGAAGTTCTTGATGATCCGATAAATGGTTGATTTAGGTGCAATCTTACTGGCAGCAATATCCTTGCCTGTGAAGCTGTTTTTGTGCAAAGCAATGATGACGGCACATGTTTCCTTGCAGGTAACCATGGTTGACAGAGGAAGAACAATGATTCCAAGAACCACCCTCCTTTTGAAGCTTCCAGTCTGTTATTCGAACTCAATCAGCATGACAGAGTGATCTCCAGCCTTGTCCTCGTCAACACTCACACCTGTGTTAACGAGAGAATCACTGACATGATGTCAGCTGGTCCTTTTGTGGCAGGGCTGAATGCATTGGAAATGTTTTTGGGGGATTCAGTTCATTTGCATGGCAAAGAGGGACTTTGCAATTAATTTCTATTCATCTGATCACTCTTCATAACATTCTGGAGTATATGCAAATTGCAATCATACAAACTGAGGCAGCAGACTTTGTGAAAATTAATATTTGTGTCATTCTCAAAACCTTTGGCCACGACTGTACACGACAACATGTGATCACATGTGAAAACACAATCTCGTGTGAAATAAATGTGACAACATGGGGAGGCAAAATTTCAACATGTGATACCATGACACTGTATTTTTACAACTAAATGATGTGAAAGGACAGTATGATGCTGTATGTTGATTACTTGGGACTCAACCTCACTTGGGATTTGAACTCACAACCGCTTGGTTGCTAGCTACCTTAAGTTCCTGTTGCGCCACCAATTATGTGGATATAATGGAAAGTATTCAGAGCCCTTGAATTGTTCCACATTATAAAATTGATTAAATAAAACAAAAAATCCTCAGCAAAGGAGAGATCCTTGATGAAAACCTGTGCTCAGGACCTCAGACTGGGGTGAAGGTTCACCTTCCAACCGGACAACGACCCTAAGCACTCATCTAAGACAACGCAAGAGTGGCTTCGGGAGAAGTCTCGGAATGTCCTCGGTTGGCCCAGCCAGAGCCAGGACTTGAACCCGATCAAATTTCTTTGGAGAGACCTGAAAATAGCTGTGCAGCAATGCTCCCCATCCAAACTCCCCAAATACAGCTGTGCCAAGCGTCATACCCAAGAAGACTCGATGCTGTAATCGCTGCCAAAGGCACTTCAACAAAGTACTTAGTGAAGAGTCTGAATATTTATGTGAATGTGATATTTCAGTTTTTTTATTTGTAATAAATTTGCTAAAATTTCAACAAATCTATTTTTGCTTTGACATTATGGGGTATTGTGTGTAGACTGATTAGGGGGGCAAAAACTGTTTAATCAATTTTAGAAATAAGGCTGTAACAAAATGTGGAAAGTCAAGGGGTCTGAATAGTTTCCGAAGGCACTGTATATTTATTGCTAAGAATACACTGCACTTTGCCCAAAGTTACAGTAAAAACAAAGTAAATGTATATGAAAACATGGTGTTATTTCTATAAAATTACAGTATGCTGCTGTATTTTGATTTAATTTACTGTAATTGTATAATTTTGTACCGTGACCACAACAGGGTCATTTTACAGTGCAGCTACACTGCCAGATGTGTCAGCATGAAAGAGTTATAGGCCACAGACTTATTGGCAAGAATGAATTTCTGCACTTTAATTGAAAGCTTTGGGGATTAAACATACATTGTAGAGCATACATTCATTCTTTGGGGATTAAACATATTGGTTGGGAGTGCATCAATGTTTCTGCAGTGCCAGCAGGTTCATACATGTTATGGTTAGAGTACACTAGTGTTCTCTGGGATACAAAAAGGTCAGAGATGCACTTCACAGGTACACATATGTACAGTTCGGTACCTTGTATGTATAATGGGACATTTTTTTTTACCTAATATTTTGTATATAAAGTACGATCATCACTGCGCTTTAAATTATAGGTGGGGGTAATGTACTGGAGGGGTGCATTAGCATATTTTTCGGGCATGGTCAAATATATGCGTTTGTGCGAACTGTCAGTTATTCTCAGTTCTGACTATTGTCTCATCATTGATTACATTTATTTAATTCCTCAATTTGAAGGTTTTCTGTGTAGCTGTATAATGTTGGTGCATATTAATCTGCTTTACTGTTACACCTGAATCACTATGATAAATCTAATTAATTTTTTTAGTTTATTATTAACAAAGCTGAGATGTACTTTATAGTCCAAACGGTAGGAATATAAGTGAAATCAGTTACTGACACCGACGTGGTGGTGTAGCAGGATGATCGGAATACTGTTAACCAAGAGGTTGTGAGTTCAAATCCCGAATAAGGACATGTTGAATAATAATTACTGTATAAAATGAACACACACAGTGTAGTTGTGTGTTAAAATCACTGTGTGTGAGTGTATCATAATGAACATTTTAATCCACAAGTGACTCTTCATGTGAAGTGTTCCATAAACTGGAGAGGAAGAAAATCCCATGCTACAGAAGGCTATATCCGTCTGTTAATACAGTACTAGTAAAGGCCCAGTGTGCGACTTCTAGGGAAGAAAAACTACTTTTTTTAAAAATGTGTATTTTATTATGATTTTTCAGGGGGTGCTGCAGCACCTTTGGCATCCCTATTTCCCGTGACTATGAATGATCAAAATAGTTATACTCTTTTTTTATTTTTTATTTTAGTTGGTGTCTGTGAGATATTTTACTAAGACATAATTCAACACTTTCTGTGCAACAGTCAAGGCCAGTTCAGGAGCATTCTCTGGACTCACTGGGAGCTACTCTGCAGAGCCAAAAACAGCTCCTACTCGATTCAGCACATTCCGACTTGGGTACTATGAGGGAACACAATCAGCACTCCAGTCGTTTGCCAGACACACACAACTTACATCATGAGTTCAATTAACGTTTGAAAATGATTTGAGTTTACAGTACATCATGAAAAGAGTATTGAAATAAACTCCTATAGTAGCTGTCTTGTGAAGATGACAAATTGGGAAAATGAGGAAGTGGCGTTCCCCTCTGATGTTGATGACCTAACTAGCCACATCCTGTCTCTCGAAACACAGTAGCTTTGCCTTTAAAAGCTACAAGCGAGAAGATTGAATCCCGGCCTTGTTCTCCAGTTACAAAAGAAAACAAACCCAGACACTAGCCACTTTAATAATCTCTCTGTATCTTGCATTACTCATCTCATATGTGTATACTGTACTCTATACTATGCAATACTTTATCTTAGTCCAATGACGCTCTGACATATATATATATATACATATATATATATATATATATATATTCATAATCCATTCCTTACTTAGAGTTATGTGTATTTTGGGTATATGTTGGGAAACTGTTAGATATTATTTGTTAGATATTACTGCACTGTTGGAACTAGAAGCACAAGCATTTCGCTACACCCGCAATAACATCTGCTAAACACGTGTATGTGATCAATAACATTTGATTTGAGATGCAAGCAATTTTGACAACACACTCTCCATCTCCCTCTATTCTTCACGGGCATATTCTTGCTTTGTAGCACATGCACACCACAGCAATATTATGCATGAACAAAAGTAAAAAGTTAACAAAGTAAACACAAAAGCCCCAAAAATCGGACATCCACAAGGCTGAATGAAGGGGGTTTTGTTTGGAGCCCGAATCCAACTCTGATACCTTACTATGGGCTGGGGGAATAGAATAGACCTCTTGTGTGCCACAGACTGGGACTCCAGCTCTTGAGCGGGAAGTCTATGGGTTACACATGTCAGCAGCTGGTCTGGTGTATACGTTTAATGAGTTCTTTCTTCGGCCCACAAAAGCACAGCCAGAAAAACATAAGAGGCAGATATTTCTCCGTTTTCTGCTTCTTATTTTAGTTTTGTGTGTTTATTGTGTCTTTTGGAATGAAATGATCCAACGGGTCCAAAGGTTTCCATCGGTTTCCTTGTATATCAAATCACTACAGCATGCACTCAATATCAATTTCAGACTATTGGAAGTATCCCTGATGTTCGTTTATTCATTGTACACACTACACAGTATTTGTGAAAAGCTGGTGTGTATGTGTGTGTCAGGATCAGTTAATGCATTGTGTGTGTGTTTTAGGTGGGTGGTGCAGTGCGGGAGGCCACAGGCTACACTGCCACCTACAGGCAGACCATCTCCATTGAGCAAGGGGAGGAGGAGGAGGGCGACTGCCTTCACATGCGGAGGGCCTTCCACCACATCATACAGGGCTTCCCAAACTGTGTGGTCACTGACGGGGTCATCAACTTCTTCCTGGCACGCACAGACAAGGTCCAGCAGGTGGGCTTCGACCCCCGCCTGGCCAGAGTGGCTCACCTGGGTGAGTATGGCCCCAAAGCACAGCACCACACAGGGTGTACCTGTCCATAACATAAGCTGCACCTGTGGTTAAATTGAGCTACCTGGAGCTGGGCTCCTGCACCTTACTGGTCCAAAGAGGAGTAGGATAGAAAGTAGGATAAAAGTACTAGCCCCAGCCCTAATCCTAGCTTCATGTCTACAACCTGGTTCAACCCTAGCCATAACCTTAACACTAATCCTGACATAACCCTAACCTTGTGTTCAACACTGGTTCAACCCTCATCCTAACCCCTCCAAATAGGGCTCCTCCACCTCTGAATTCCCAATTTAACCCCTGAGCTGCACCATCTACATTTGGAAGAAGGTCATATAAGTAACAGTACTTCAAAACCAAATGGAAGAGAACATTTGGATACTTGGGCACAAAACCACAAAACCCATTTTTGCAGTCTTAATAATCATTAACAGTTATCCAAAAGGTTGAGGAGGGAACAAAATAGCTTCTTCTCATGTTGGTGAGTTGCATTTGTTCATATAAATTGTGTGATACCTGAAGTGCCCTCAGCATAAAAACAAACCTCTTTCCTTTTGCTCTGACCCGTTGGTTCTTTTCAGAGTTTTTCATTGATGGCCTTGGCTCGCTTCACGTGGGATCCTGTGATGATGTCATCGTAAATCACGCCACCAAGATCAAGCTTCCCTGGGTCAGCCAATCAGAGAGTGACAAGACTTACGCCAAGTTCCGCTACCCACCAGCCTCCTCGGACGCCACACACACCAAAAATGGCCTCCTCTATTTTAAGAACCACTTCCAGTGTTTGACTCACAACTAAATGTCATGTTTTTTTACCTGTAGCTTCTCCTCTCGTTCAAGATTCCTGCTCTTCCTGAGTTGCCAAAGAAGCCCTCGCCCGATGTGTCCCATCAGATAAGATTGCAGACAACCATATTAATGCTTTCCCTTAAAAACAGCCTTGCTTGTTTCACTCTAGAGGGATTGTCATTCAAACAGAGCAAAGCCGTCATTTCTCGTAACTTTGCTCTTCACTTGTGTACTCTTGATTGTAAACTCAGAGATAATTTTAAGGCATTTAAGGTGCATTCGCCCCTTTGACATTTTCCATATTTTGTTACGTTACAGCCGTATTCTAAAATGTATTAAATTGTTTTTCCCCCCTCATCAATCTACACACATCTTGGGGCGGCAGGTAGCCTAGTGGTTAGAGCATTGGGACAGTATCCGAAAGGTTGCTAGATTGAATTCCCGAGCTGACAAGGTAAAAATCTGTCGTTCTGAACAAGACAGTTAACCCACTGTTCCTAGGCCATCATTATAAATAAGAATTTGTTCTTAACTGACTTGCCTAGTAAAATAAATATTGACATAGCAAAAACAGGTTTTTAGAAATGTTTCCAAATGTATTAAAAATACAAAACTGAAATATCACATTTACATATGTATTCAGACCCTTTACTCAGTACTTTGTTGAAGCAACTTTGGCAGCAATTACAGCCTCTAGTCTTCTTGGGTATGCTGCAAGCTTGGCACGCCTGTATTTGGGGAGTTTCTCCCATTCTTCTCTGCAGATCCTCTCAAGCTCTGTCAGGCTGGATGGGGACTGTCGCTGCACAGCTATTTTCAGGTCTCTCCAAAGATTTTCGATCAGGTTCAAGTCCGGGCTCTGGCGGGGCCACTCAAGGACATTCAGAGACTAGTCCTGAAGCAACTCCTGAGTTGTTTTGGCAGTGTGCTTATGGATGTTGTCTTGTTGGAATGTGAAACTTCGACCCAGTCTAAGGTCCTGAGCGCTCTGGAGCAGGTTTTCATCAAGGATCTCTCTCTGTACTTTGCTCTGTTAATCTTTCCCTCGATCCTGACTAGTATCCCAGTCCCTGCTGCTGAAAAACATCCCCACAGCATGATGCTGCCACCACCATTCTTCACCGTAGGAATGGTGCCTGGTTTCCTCCAGACTTCACGCTTGGCATTCAGTTCAAAGAGTTCAATCTTGGTTTCGTCATACCAGAGAATCTTATCTTATCCTTTAGGTGCCTTTTGGCAAGCTCCAAGTGAGCTGTCATGTGCCTTTTACTGAAGAGTGGCTTCCCTTTGGCCATAAAGGCCTGACTGGTAGAGTGCTACAGAGATGGTTGTCCTTCTAGAAGGTTCTCCCATCTCCACAGAAGAACTCTGGAGCTCTGTCAAAGTGACTATCTGGTTCTTGGTCACCTCTCTGACCAAGACCCTTCTCCCCTGATTGCTCAGTTTGGCCAGGCGGCCAGCTCTAGGAAGATTCTTGGTGGTTCCAAGCTTCTTCCATTTAAGAATGATGGATCCCACTGTGTTCTTGGGGACCTTCAATGGTGCATAAATTCTTTAGTACCCTTCCCAGATCTGTGCCTCGACCCAATCCTGTCTCGGAGCTCTATGGACAATTCCTTCAACCTCAGCTTGGTTTTTGCTCTGACATGCACTGTCAACTGTGGGAACTTTATAGACAGGTGTGTGCCTTTCCAAATCATGTCCAATCAATTGAATTTAATAAATGGAAACAGGATGCACCTGTGCTCAATTTGAGTCTCATAGCAAAGGGTCTGAATACTCATGTAAATAAGGTATTTCTGTTTTTTATTTTTTTTAAATACATTTGCAAACATTTCTGAACCTGTTTTCACTTTCTCATTATGGGGTACTGTGTGTAGATTGATGAGGGGGAAAACTAATTGAATACATTTTAGAATAAGGCTGTAACGTAACAAGATGTGGAAAAAGTCGAGGGGTCTGAATAGATTCCTAATGCAGTGTATGTGCGTTGTGTACCTCAAATCTTATCTGACGCCTTGCCACTGAGTCCTTTTGTTAAAGAGACAGAGAACAAAAAGATGCTGAATTCCTATCGATGGCACAATTGGTTGACATTTAGGAAAAGGAGCAAGAAGGAGCATTAGCCGCTTACAGGACTTAATGAGGTGAAAAAGTTTCCATACTGTTGCCAAGAGATCAGAGATGTGTGTAGTCTGTCATTCCTGTTGTACTACACAGTTTGAGCTGGACTGAGCTCTATGGGTCAGCCAAATGGGGACTTAGGAGACTGAGGATGGGATTGACAGTCAGTAGAGAGGACACTTCTTAGCATGTGAGAATCTCTCAGACACAGCACATGGAAGATGAACACATTCAAGACTCTAAATGTGTGGTTAATTCACCCTGGTTGGTTGTGCCAAAGGGTTTCCAGGTGGTTTGAGGTTGAATTGTATTTTTGTTTGGTTCGTTTTCCTGCCCCTTACCAGTGGTGTAAAGTACTTAAGTAAAAATACTTTGAAGTACTACTTAAGTAGTTTGGGGGGGGGGGGGGGTATTTGTACTTTACTGTTTATATTTTTGACAACTTTTACTTTTACTTCACTACATTCCTAAGGATAATTATGTACTTTTTACTCCATACATTTTCCCTGACAACCAAAAGTACTCGCATTTTAATGCTTAGCAGTACAGGAAAATAGTCCAATTCACACATTAATCAAGAGAACATCCCTGGTCATCCCTGCTGCCTCTTATCTGGCGGATTCACGAATCACAAATGCTTAGTTTGTAATTGATGTCTGAGTGTTGGAGTGTGCTTCTGGCTATCCATAAAAAAAAGAAGAAAATTGTGGCATCTGGTTTGCTAAACATAAATTATTTATACTTTTACTTTTGATACTTAAGAATATTTTTAAGGATCAAAAGTAAAAGTTTTCCACCACTGCCCCTTACCCAGAACCCTCTGTGTCACTGTCACCCCTGACTGGCCCATGCTTGAGGAGAATGAGGCTCATCCATCTGATCTGGGATCTAACCTCGGAACAATATCCCTATTTCTCCTGGTCTGCTGCAATATGTCTATCTGGGGTCTATCCCACTCTGTTTTCTACTCCAAGCATCATAAAAAGGAACGCTTCTGTCCATGCATGCCTTTTAATGGGAGTTGAGATTGATTGCATTTTTACAGTGCCTTCAGAAAGTATTCATACTCCTTGACTTATTCCACATTTTTTTTACAGCCTGAATTCAAAATGGCTTAAATATTTTTTTCTCACTCATCTACAGTACACACAATACCCCATAATGACAAAGTGAAAATATATTTTTTAACATTTTTGCTAATTTATTGAAAATTAAATACAGACAATATCTAATTTACATAAGTATTCACACCCCTGAGTCAGTAGTTTGTAGAAGCACCTTTGGCAGCAATTACAGCTGTGAGTTTTTCTGGGTATGTCTCTAAGAGCTTTCTACACTTGGACTGTGCAAAATGTACCCATTATTCTTTTCAAAATACTTCAAGCTCTGTCAAATTGGTTGTTGATCATTGCTAGACAACAATTTTCAGGTCTTGCCATAGATTTCCAAGTAGATTTAAGTGAAAACTGTAACTTGGCCACATTCACTCTCTTCTTGGTAAGCAACTCAAGTGTAGATTTGGCATTGTCTTTTAGGTTATTGTCCTGCTGAAAGGTGAATTTATCTCCCAGTGTCTAGTGGAAAGTAGACTGAACCAGGTTTTTCTCTAGGATTTAGCCTGTGTTTAGCCCCAATTTGTTGATTTTTTTATCCTGAAAAACTCCCCAGTCCTTAACGATTAAAAGCATACCCATAACATGATGCAGCCACCACTATGCTTGAAAATATGGAGAGTGGTACTCAGTAATGTGTTGTAGTGTTTTAAAAACAAAAAGTGCTTTGTCACATTTTTTGCAGTATTACTTTAGTGCTTTCTTGCGAACAGGATGCATGTTTTGGAAAAAAGAATTCTGTTCAGGCTTCCTTCTTTTCACTCTGTCAATTGGGTTAGTGTTGTGGAGTAACTACAATGTTGCTGATCCATCCTCAGTCTTCTCCTATCACCCGCCATTAAACTCAGTAAATGTTTTAAAATCACCATTGGCCTCTTGGTGAAATCCCTGAGCGGTTTCATTCCTCTCTGGCAACTGAGTTAGGAAGGACGCCTGTATCTTTGTAGTGACTGACTGGTTGTATTGATACACCATCCAAAGTCTCATTACTAACTTCACCTTGCTCAAAAGGATATTCAATGTATTTTTTAAATTTTATTTAGGGCACAGAGATGAGGTAATAATTCAAAAATCATGTTAAACACTATTATGGCACACAGAGTCCATGAAACTTATGTAACTTGTTAAGCAAATGTTTACTCCTGAACTTACTTAGGCTTGCTATAACAAAGGGGTTAAATACTTATTGACTCCAGACATTTCATCTTTTCATTTTTAATTAGTTAGTACAAATTTATACAAACACAACAGCATTTTGACGTTATGGGGTTGGGTGTGTGTGTGTGAGGCATTTTAACTTCAGGCTGTAACACAACAAAATGTCTAAATACTTTCTGAAGGCACTGTATATGCTGCCTTGAACAGAATGGTTGGTTTGGCCAAAGTGCTCAATTCTATATGGAAATAAACACACATTGAAAGAGTAATGGTAAGAATGACACAGTTTGAGTTTTGAGACTCAGTAAGGTACAGTAGAAACACTGTGCGTATAACACAGAAGGAAATGTTTGGAGAGACAATGTTAGGATGACACACAGTGTGATGATATGAATGATAAGGAAATGGTCACAGTCACACCAAAGTATCAAGGCAGCGAAACCTTTTATTTTGACAGTTCTTCTACCAAGGGTTGTATCTGTGGTGTGGCCATGCCCATGCCGACAGCAGGATCACATGATGTTATTTTGTACCATGACCACAAGATGGCCCCCTTGCATCGGAATATTTTTTTTTAAAAATCAAACAAAATCATTTCTGTGGACAGTCATTTGTTATGAACTACCACTGCCAGAAATAGATTAGATAACTTTTTATTTTGTCCTTTTTGAATGGAGGAATATTTTAACAGATCATATTTTGTGTGATATGTCTGCTTTAGATTTTTCTTCCCTGAAGGTGGATGTTTAACACAGTGAGATCTCAATTCAGTCGAACTTTGATTGCAGTAGCCTATTTGGGCAGTAGCTCCTCTTCCATGAGTAATGTCTGTGACTCATACCAGATAGTCTCCCCAAGCAGATGCTTCCAGTTTTCAATATGAGAAGTGTGCTGCATGTGTGTGGGGGCAGTAGTTCGTAAACAAAGACACTGTGTAATGTAGGGTTTGATTGAATTCAACTCTCTTGACTTAAATTAGTTGAAAAGATTTGGACAGTGATTTCCATTGTTCAACTGAGGATGTTGGTCACGTTGTTTTCTGCCTGCTTCTGCCTAGAACCACTGGTCTGAATATTCCAATCTGACAGCTACAATCACAACAACCTGCTGCATTATAGCTCTATTTTCTTTTAAACATGATTGTAAAGTCTGATAAAAGATACCATTGATGCATGGTACTGTGTTGATTTCATCCAACATTTCGTAGAATGTTCTGGTTTATAGCAAAAGGAAGCTTCTGAGTTAGAGAAAATCAACTTTAAAAATGTGTCCATCCATAAACATTTCAACATCCTGTACACCTGTGTTAGTATGAATGACATGGCACGGGGTGTTCTACTTAGGTCTGGATTTACCACTTTCTCACCATCTTCTGAGCAGAAGAAAGAAGAAAACTATCAAGAAAGAAGTCATTCACCAGATTTTCTTATAATAATTTTAGGAAAGGAATAGACACACTACAGACATAACACAGGCCTTTCCACCTGTAGTCTTCTCTTGTATGTCTCCCACTCTCCTTTTTCCTTCTCATTTGAAGATCAATCAAACTGCAAGAAGGTAAATAATTCCACATCTTTGATCTGGGAGAACACAAGTGAGAGTTAATTTCCATTTTTGATTTCTCTCATTCTGTTTATTCTAATCTAGAAGGATTTGATGCGCCAGCCTCTGGATCTACCTTGGTGTGCAAATCAGCTGGAATCAGTTAAAAGAGAAACATGTTGCTCCTGTGGCTGTCGTGGACAAGAGAGAGTACAGTACAGATGCTCTAAAGTTCATTAAATATTTAGACCACTGATTCGTTAGCCAGCCATTCATGTTATGTATCACATGCAACAAGTTGTGGAAGGAAAAACAACGTGTCGGCTGTGTAGTTTCTGCCCCTGCCTAAGACAAGGAGACTGAATGACATATCTATGAAATATGTGTGCACATGGAATACATGAATATATTGATATATGGATAGGTGAAATATTATACTTACCACTTTGTCATTACTGATGTGTAATTACTGGGTTTTGCGTGTTGTTATAGATGAAAATTACATGTATTTTCAATGCCCTTTGGAAACACCAAACCCCAAAGGATACAGATGCATCTTATCCTCATGCACAGTCCTAGGTGAACAGTGATTGATTTGTCCAATTTGGTTAGAAGCGTGTCTCCGTGCTTTGAAGCCACGCTTAGCATTCATCCCAATCATGTGTTCTGACACGTTGAAATGCAACATCTGCCTTTTCAGTCCCCCGCCATACAATTAGCGAGAAAAGATCATTGGATTGGCTTGCTACCATTTTGCATACGAACAACAAAGCATTTGTATTGAGTATAGATGGTGCTTCAGTTTACCTTATATCCTGGGTTTACAAACTGAACTTCTCAAAATAACTTTTTTTAAATAGTCAATGAGCCCCCATAACATTGGGGGTCAAGAAATTGACCTAATCAGGAGATTTTGGTGGCCCAAGATCATCTCCAGTATGATATTGTCCACCAGCCGGCAATCAACTCTTTTTTCTATACAGTGTACACTCCCATACGTGTTTATTTGGACAGTGAAGCAAAAACTTTTAGTAAGTTTCTATACTCCAGCATTTTGGATTTGAGATCAAATGTTTCATATGAGGCGACGGTACAGAATGTCACCTTTTATTTGAGGGTATTTTCATACATATCTGTTTTGCAATTTAGAAATGAAAGCACCACCATTTGAAGGTGTCATAAGTATTTAGACAAATTCACTTATAGCCTATTAAAGTCATCAAAAGTGTTGTATTTTGTCCCATAATACTATAGCACACAATGACTACATCAAGCTTGTGACTCTACAAACTTATTGGATGCATTTGCAGTTTGTTTTGGTTGTGTTTCGTATTATGTTGTATCCAATAGAAATGACTGGTATATAATGTATTGCATTTAACTTAATTTCATATCTTTTAAAAAATAAATTATTTAACCTTTATTTAACTAGGCAAGTCCGTTAAGAACAAATTCTTATTTACAATGACGGCCTAGGAACAGTGGGTTAACTGCCTTGTTCAGAGGCAGAACGACAGATTTTTACTTTGTCAGCTCGGGGATTCAACGCTCTAAACACTAGACACTACCTGTTGCCCCAGGTAGCCTAGGATTTAGTTCTGAGGATTTAGTTCACAGTGCGGGTGTCAAACAATCTGAAAAGATTTGGCATGGGTTCCTAGATCCTCAATGTTATACAGCTGCACCATAGAGAGCTGGTTATGGCTCATATCAACACCATCGACCCGGGAAACCCTAGGCCCACTCCAATTCACATACCGCCCCAACAGATCCACTGATGACGCTCAATCGCACTCCTTATTGCCCTTTCCCACCTTGACTACAGCTCAGCGTTCAACACCATAGTGCCCACAAAGCTTAACACTAAGCTAAGGACTCTGGGACTAAACCCCTCCCTCTGCAACTGGATCCTGGTCTTCCTGACGGGCCGCCCGCAGGTGGCAAGGGTAGGCAACAGCACATCTGCCAAGCTGATCCTCAACACGGCGCCCCTCAGGGGTGCGTGCTTAGTACCCTCCTGTACTTTCTGTTCCCCCATGACTGCGTGGCCAAACACGACTCCAACACCATCATTACATTTCCTGACTACACAACGGTGGTAGGCCTGATCACCGACAATGATGAGACAGCCTATAGGGAAGAGGTCAGATACTACAACCTCTCCCTTAATGTGAGCAAGACAAAGGAGATAATCGTGGACTACAGGAAAAGGAGGGCTGAACACGCCCCCATTTACATCGACGGGGCTGTAGTGGAGCGGGTCGAGAGTTTCAAGTTTCTTGGTGTCCACATCACCAACAAACTATCATGGTCCAAACACACCAAGAAAGTTGTGAAGAGGGCACGACAATGCATTTTCCCCCTCAGAAGACTGAAAAGATTTGGCATGGGTTCCTAGATCCTCAAAGTTATACAGCTGCACCATAGAGAGCATCCTGACCGGTTGTATGGTATGGCAACTGCAAGGCACTACAGAGAGTAGTGCGTACAGCACAACATATCACTGGGGCCAAACGTCCTGCCATCCAGGACCTATATCCTAGGCAGTGTCAGAGGAAGGCCCAAAAAAATGTCAAAGACTCCAGTCACCCAAGTCATAGACTGTTCTCTCTGCTACCGCACAGCAAATGTTATCGGAGCGTCCAAAAGACTCCTTAACAGCTTCTACCTCCAAGCCACAAGACTGCTGAACAATGAATCAAATGGCCACCCCCCATATTATCTATGCATAGTCACTTTACCCCTACCTACATGCACAAATTACCTCGACTAACCTGTACCCACACCCATTGACTCGGTACCGGTACCCGCTGTATATAGCGTCATTATTGTTATTTTATTGTTTAACTTTTTTTAAACATTTTTTTTACTTTAGTTTATTTAGTAAATAGTTTCTTAACTATTTTCTTAACTGCATTGTTGGTTAAGGGCTAGTAAGTAAACATTTCACGGTAAGGTTGCGCATGTGACAAATAACATTTAATTGTATTTGCATTGTCAGTCAAAAACAATATGCTTACATGGAACAGTTGTAGGTCTATGTATTTTCTTTGTGTTACTGATAACATTGAATCGTGGATTCTGTGAGAATATACATAATATTGTACAGTAGAGAGAGAATATTCTAAGCAAACCTGGGACAGAATTATGGGGCTTTGCATGTTGGTTCTTTACATCAGCTTCGTATCATTTCACCCTCCATTCCTTCCCTCAGTCTCCACCCTCCCTCACCTCAGTCTCTCCCCTTCCTCCCTCCCTTGTCCTGAGGAGGGAGAAGAGAAGGAGCATGCCAGGTGATTGGTGAAGTAAAATATTGATGTGGAGTATCAAAGAGTTGAGTGTTACTCCCCATGTATTCCAAAACTAACCCGGGTGTCCCCTTTGATCAGGGGGTCTCTGATCTGGCTTCTGAAGTTGTAACCAACCCCCAAAAAACAAAATACAAAACAAACTTCAAGCTCCTCCAATACCCATGAAAGTTTTCTATTTGACAGATGGAGCAGTTTGTGTTATACAACTCAGTGATATACGGTGCATTCGGAAAGTATTCAGACCTCTTGACTTTTTCCACATTTTGTTACGTTACAGCCTTATTCTAAAATGGATTAAATAAAAAAAATCCTCATCAATCTACACACATTACCCCATAATGACAAAGCGAAAAAAGGTTATGTTTGCAAATTTCTTAAAATAAAAAACACAAATATCGTCCAGCCGAGTGGCGCAGTGATCTAAGGCATCCCAGGCTGTGTTGCAGCCGGCTGCGACTGTGAGACACGAGGCGGCACACAATTGGCCCAGCGCTGTCTGGGTTAGGGGATGGTTTGGCCGGCTGGGATGTCCTTGTCCCATTGTGCTCTAGCAACTCCTTGTGGCGAGACAGGTGCATGCACGCTGACTAAGGTTGCCAGCTGTTGGTACATTGGTGCGGCTGGCCTGGGTTAAGCGAGCAGTGTGTCAAGAAGCAGTGCGGCTTGGTGGGGTCGTGTTTTGTAGGATATTTTTCTCTCAACCTTCGTCTCTCCCATGTTCGTATGGGAGTTGCAGCAATGGGACAAGACTGTAACTACCAATTGGATATCACAAAATTGGGGTAAAAAGTACAGAAAGTTTTTTGCTGTGAGACCTGAGGTCAGGTGCATCCTATTTCCATTGATCATCCTTGAGATGTTTCTACAATTTATTGGACATGATTTGGAAAGGCACATACTACATTTCCATATTTTATTAACCGTAAAGGAAAACTCCACCCAAAAACTATATTTTCGTATTTGTTTCATTAGTCCATTGTTGACATAGTCCCAGTTGTCAGTGCTCAAATTTTCAAGATATGTAACTTTCAAAATACAGAAATCATCCCTGTATGATGCATTTTGAGTCATATGTTTAATTTTGCCTAATAGAAGGATGATTTCTGTATTTTGAAAGGTACAAGTCTTGAAAACTTGAGCGCTGATAAGCAAAACATTTTGGGATGATTTCAACAATGGACTAATGAAACAAATACCAAAATATAGTTTTATGGGTGGAAATTTCCTTTAATATAACAGATCATGAATTACCTTAATATAAAATGTGTATATGAAATAATCTTTAAAATATGAATTATTCATGAATCACACAAGCACTTAGGAGAGAGAGGTCTGGCGTATAGGGATGCTAATGAAATCACATATATGATTTGATCAAAGCATTTCTTTTAAATGAAATTAAGTTGTTTTGATTAAGTCCAAAACAGATCTGATTCCTCTACAAAATCAGGATGATACACGGAGCTACACTCTCTGTAGTGCTGTTTAATATTCCACTAGAATTCAGAGTAATGTTTTCCGCCCATCATATAAAACCGACCAGGCCCTCTTCAGCATGCAACTGTTGACAGGTAAGGATGGCCATATAGCCTAGCCTAATTATCTCAAATCTGCATCCGTGAGTTACCTTGAAGATTACAGTATGTGACATGTTAATGATCTTACAGAAGGATACAGAAAGGAATCTTGGAGAAAGCATGCAGGGTTTTTTCAAAAGATCTAACCTCTCTACTCTCCTCTATTCAATAGACTTACTGCAAGGGTGTTGTCTCACAGTCTCTATTCTCTGTCCAACTGTGTCACTGCTGAAAATCAGCCCAAAACCCATGTGTCATTGTGTCAACTGATTTCCCTTGGTTCTGTGGTATAGTCTACTACAGTTTAGTGAGAGGGTGGTTGGATGGGTGGGTCAGGTTTAGGATGTGTGGTCATGGTGATGGTGGCCTATTCAAGGCAACACCAGGGGTGTGAAATCAGCTTTATGACACAGACAGCAAAAGCCCTGGTGAGTGACTGGCTTTAAAGATGGTGCAGATGGCCAAAGCAGCTGGGAACATTACAGGCTGATCTGGTTTAGAATGGCCCTTCAGGCTGGGCAGTTATGACATTATAAGGTACTCCCTCGGGAATGGATGGATTTCACACTAAAGACAGACTGCAATCTTTCTGTAAGCTGTTCTTGTTTTGTCGTTCCCAACTTCCTCTAATGCCCATGTGTCTATGATTTTCATTATGCATACTTTTTCAATTCTGCGAGTGAGTGTGTCTACTTATGTCTTTTGTATATAATCTCACAGCAAGCAAAAAAATCCAACTGGCCATAAAGTTTTCTAATTCAGGAGATGCATAACATCCCAATCTCTTTTGTCTGGACAGTGGGCAGTGCCAGAGGGTTTCCAAAACAAACCCATCCAAGTATTCTCAACCATCACACGCAGAAGCTTGAGATCAAGAAGAAGAAACAACAAAACCATATTTTCATCACTCATTCACTGACTACATGAATCAAGTGTTCACGTTGGAGGTGCCAAAGGAGGGAATGTCAACATTTCAGTCAGGACCTCTCTTATTAATGCCAGAGAGAGAGGTATGAAAGCCTGTTTGTTGATGTGGTACCCTACCCCTCCACCCAGCCTGTTCTAACAGCCTGGTCTCATAGACTAGATGTAACATAGTAAATATAAATCCAGAACACTCAAATTAATATATCTTAGATTTGGAATGGTTACATAAGACAGAGGGTTACTTAAGGAAAGTAGAGTGATTGGTAGGGGTGGATGGGCAGGTGTATAACATGAGTGTCTAGCAACCCAAAGGTTGGATGTTTGAATCTCATCACGGACAACTTTTGCATTTTAGCAACTTTGCAACTACTTACTACTTTTTAGCTACTTTGTAACTACTTAGGGGAAGGGTTAGCTAACATGCTAATACTAACCCTAACCCCTATCCCTAACCCCTATCTTAGCTAACCATAGACACCTAACTAACATTAGCCACCTAGCTAACGTTGGCCACAAACAATTGGAAGTCATAACGTATCATAGCTAATTCTTAACATATTGTACTAATTGCAATTTGTAACATATCATACGAACTGAAATTCGTAGCATATCATAAAAAATGGATGATGGACGTAACCACCGGTGTGATTAATACCTCTGATGGTTTAGAGCTTGAGGTTGTCACCTTACACAAGTACTTAGGAGTATGGCTAGATGGTTCACTGTCCATCTCTCAGCACATAACAAAGCTGCAGGCTAAAGTTAAATCTAGACTTGTTTTCCTCTATCGTAATCACTCCTCTTTCACCCCAGCTGCCAAACTAACCCTGATTCAGATGACCATCCTACCCATGGTAGATTACGGAGATGTAATTTATAGATCGGCAGGTAAGGGTGCTCTCGAGCGGCTAGATGTTCTTTACCATTCGCCATCAGATTTGCCATCAAAGCTCATTATAGAACACATCACTGCACTCTATACTCTTGTGTAAAAACTGGTAATCTCTGTATACTCGTCGCAAGACCCACTGGTTGATGATTATTTATAAAACCCTCTTAGACCTCACTCTCCCCTATCTGAGATATCTACTGCAGCCCTCATCCTCCACATACAACACCTGTTCTGCCAGTCAAATTATGTTAAAGGTCCCCAAAGCACACACAAGGTGAAATAGTTTGATTTTTATTTAAATATTAAAATCCCTGGGTCGCTCCTCTTTTTATTTTGCTGCAGCTAGCCAATGGAACGAGCTGCAACAAACACTCCACCTGGACAGTTTTATCTCAATCTCTTCATTCAAAGACTCAATCATGGCCACTCTTACTGACAGTTGTGGCTGCTTTGTGTGATGTATTGTTGTCTCTACCTTCTTGCCCTTTGTGCTGTTGTCTGTGCCCAATAATGTTTGTACCCTGTTTTGTGCTGCTACCATTTTGTGTTGCTAACATGTTATTGTTATGTTGTGTTGTTACCATGCTGTGTTGTCATGTGATGCTGCCTTGCTATGTTGTTGTCTTTAGGTCTGTCTTTATGTCTGAGATCCCCAAAGATTGGAAAGCCGCCGCGGTAATCCCCCTTTTCAAAGGGGGAGACACTCTAGACCCAAACTGTTACAGACCTATATCCATCCGGCCCTGCCTTTCTAAAATCTTTGAAAACCAGATTAATAAACAGATCACCGACCATTTCGAATCCCACCGTACCTTCTTCACTATGCAATCTGGTTTCTGAGCTGGTCATGGGTGTACCTGAGCCACGCTCAAGGTCCTAAACGATATCATAACCGCCATCGATAAAAGACAATACTGTGCAGCAGGATACATCGACCTGGCCAAGGCTTTCGACTCTGTCAATCACCGCAGTCTTATCGGCAGACTCAACAGCCTTGGTTTCTCAAATGACTGCCTCGCCTGGTTCACCAACTACTCCTCAGATAGAGTTCAGTGTGTCAAATCGGAGGGCCTGTTGTCCGGACCTCTGGCAGTCTCTATGGGGGTGCCAGAGGGTTCAATTCTTGGGCCGACTCTCTTCTCTGTATATATCAATGATGTCGCTCTTGCTGCTGGTGATTCTCCGCTCCACCTCTACGCAGACGACACCATTCTGTATACATCTGGCCCTTCTTTGGACACTGTGCTAACAAACCTCCAAATGAGCTTCAACGCCATACAACTCTCCTTCCATGGCCTCCAACTGCTTTTAAATGCAAGTCAAACTAAATACATGCTCTTCAACCAATTTCTGCCTGCACCCTCCCGCCCGACTAGCATCACTATTCTGGACGGTTCTGACCTAGAATATGTGGACAACTACAAATACCTAGGTGTCTGGTTAGACTGTAAACTCTCCTTCCAGACTCACATTAAGCATCTCCAATCCAAAATGAAATCTAGAATCGGCTTCCTATTTCGCAGCAAAGCCTCCTTCACTCTGGCCGCCAACTGACTATCCTACCGATCCTTGACTTCTGTGATGTCATTTACAAAATAGCCCTCAACACTCTACTCAGCAAACTGGATGTCGTCTATCACAGTGCCATCCGTTTTATCACAAAAGCCCCATATACTACCCACCACTGCGACCTGTATGCTCTTGTTGGCTGGCCCTCACTACATATTCGTCGCCAAACCCACTGGCTCCAAGTCATCTATAAGTCTTTGCTAAGTAAAGCCCCGCCTTATCTCAGCTCACTGGTCAACATAGCAACACCCACCCGTAGCACGCGCTCCAGCATGAAAAAAAAACATATCTGAAGCTTGAGTCTTATATCTCCCTCTCTAACTTTAAGCATCAGCTGTCAGAGCAGTTTACCGACCACTGTACCTGTACGCAGTCAATCTGTACATTGCACACCAGACTACCTCATCCTCATATTATTACTTACCCTCTTGCTGTTTTGCGCCCCAGTATCTCTACTGGCATTTCATCATCTGCACATATATCACTCCAGTATTAATGCTAATTTGTAATTATTTTCGCCCCTATGGCCTATTTTTTTGCCTACCTCCCTACTCTTCTACATTTGCACACACTGTACATAGATTTTTCTATTTTTTATTTTATTTTGTGTTATTGACTGTAAGTTTGTTTATGTGTAACTCTGTGTTGTTGTTTTTGTCACACTGCTTTGCTTTATCTTGGCCAGGTCGCAGTTGTAAATGAGAACTTGTTCTCAATTGGCCTACTTGGTTAAATAAAGGTGAAATAAAAAAATAATCAAATTATATAGTGTTGTCTCTCTTGTTGTTATGTGTGTTTTGTCCTATATTTATATATTTTTTAATCCCAGGCCCCGCAAGGAGGCCTTTTGCCTTTTGGTAAACCATCATTGTAAATAAGAATTTGTTCTTAACTGACTTGCCTAGTTAAATAAAAATACATTTAAAAAACATCTAACCTGGGTGTTTCTAATGATCCCTGGGATCTCTCCCCGCCCGTGCCTTGGGAACCCAGGGAAGCTGGAGATCAGGGAGAGTTCCATCTGGATCCAGGTGTATTTAAATGATGCTCCGCAGCACAGAGCAACAGCTCAACGCGCCACGGTGTGAGACAGGGGACGCTGGGCACGACCACGGGAGCATTGTGCGCTTCACAGTTCAAAGTGAGAAGAGAGAGAGTCGTTAGCACTTCAAAGACGGTCATCTGGGATCAGTGAGAGAAACGAGTTAGAAGGAGAGGGGTTGGAGGGGGAGGAGGGTGGGGCAGTGGGACAGGAAATGCGAAGCAATGTAATTGACATCCTCTGTAGCGATGATGAAACACACCGCTGCGGCTGTATGAATGAGACCCAGCACTACTGCCTCAATATTGATCTACAAGTTTCTGTTTGGTTCTTATTTGATTGGCTTTATCCATAGATTGATATGTGAATCAAACATCTTATACCCTATTGTACAATAACCTCTAAACATAATTTACAACATTTTCTATTGGATTTAATTTCCATATTCCAATTATGTGAAGAATTCATGACAAACGTTGAAGAAATCTGCCAAAAGAGTTTGTGTTATCCACTGGTGTGATAAATGTTTGTTCCATTGTCTTACATAGATGGAGGTGTCACTCCTACGCCACGCTCGTCCCTCAATCAGTGCAGGCGGGAATCGACGCGCTACATGCCGTAAGAATGGGTTTCCACTACCTTTTATATTATAAAACTCTTTACGATCAAAACAATCATGTTTCGAACGGCACTTATGGACTTATAAGATGTATAAGATGTATAAAACATAATATATAACAATGGCCTCTTAACTGTGCCCAATTACTGTGTCTTGAACAGCTAATAATGGCTCTCTAGGTTTATTGGCACAGGGAGAGCCTGTCCCTCACATCTGTTATGACCATCTTGTCCAATCACAGTCCTTAGTGTAGAGATAGATATAGGCCTATGTGGGGATGCCATAGAGATGTTGGGACTGACTGAATACATCAGTTACAATGAAATGTCCTTTGTCCTACCAATTTCGAAGAATACACCTTGAAATGGAAATGCGGGTAAAAGAGATATGGAAGAATACATTGACAAATAACTACACAATGGTTATTGGCTCCTGAAATATGGTGTTATAGTTATATAGTAAAGAAATAAAATGAATACACATGCCAGAAAATAGGCTCAATCGAAAGAAAATAAAGTTTATTGTAAATTTAAAGCACTTTGCTTTGCCAATGTAACTTGACACTTCTTGCAGAGTCCTTTGAAGAAGCAAAATGGTCACCACGTAGAAAATGTTGCATCTGCGATAAGATTTGATATTGGCCTTCACTTGAACCAGTGGGAGGGAGCTCGTCAGAGGGGAGGAAAACCTTCAGTTTGCTTGACTTTCAGATGCTATTGAGGCTCTTTGATCCTGGATTATTATACAGAATTAAGAAGGAAACCCCCCAAAAACGTCAACCACCAGCTCAAATCACTTCCAAACACTTTGCAATGAAGTATCTGCCTAGTAGGCATACCCCACTGGGTATGTTCAATGTCTACTTTTCATTTACGTTTGGTTGAGTTGTCAACTAACGTGAATTAACCAAGAAATCAACTCTCTCTCTCTCTCTCCCTCTCTCTCTCTCTCAATTCAATATTAATTTAAATTCAAAAGGGCTTTATTGGCATGCGGAACAGATGTCTACATTGCTAAAGCAAGTGAAATAAACAATAAACAAAAGTTAGAAGAAACAAATTTACAACATCAACCAAAAAATATAAAAACTTAACAGTAAACATTGCACTAAAAAGGTTAGAAAAACATAAAGACATATCTACGTAGCCTACAGTGTTTTTTCACAATGTGCAAATAGTTGTAGTAGGAATAGTGGGGGAGAAAAAATAATTTATCTCTCTCTCGCTCTCTCCCTCTCTCTCCCTGACACACACGCACGCACACACAGTTCCTACTTTTCTGTAGGCCCACTCGTGAAAGGGATCCCGCAGAGGACATCTCTCCATAACAAGATGCTGCCAAGAATGTGTCGATTGGTCTCGTCGCACTTCAAAGGATATAGCGTTCGAGGCAATCAGTGTAGACAAGGTTGCTGAAAGTTTGTCACCTAAAATTACTGGGAGAGATAGATTGCAGAAGGGATACCACCGGAGCCCGGATTTTGGAATTGTTTCTACAATCTGTTTTTATTCTATGGTATTTTTTATTTCTTCACGATAATTTACAGAACACGTTATGATGTGTATTTATTTTTTCAGTAAAGGAGTCTGACTGGATGAGAATTCAGACACTGCCAAATCTCGTTTTCTAGATAAGATTTTGTTTCGGTGCGCTGCGACCAGTCAAAAAGCTACATTGGCCGCAGATGCGCTTAGTGGAGACACAAAAACTGATGGCCGCTTTGCCGGGGACCGATCACTTTCTACAACCTTTCTTACAGGTGAGGAGGAAAATATGTTTGGAATAATTTTGGAGCAAATTTGGTATAGGAGAGACATTTCAGTGTTACTTAGAGTACATTTTTAAAGTGCCACGTGCAATAAGTGATTCATTTTCTCCCAGTATCTTCTTAGGAATTCGTCTGGTTTATTCATTTGTTAACAGTATTTTACTGTTACTTTAGTTTAGTTCATTAAATACATAGAAAAAGTATAACATATATTTTAGAAATAGAAATGTTGTGGTCCACTGTAAAAGGTCACCACTGGTCTATTGTTTCTCGGTAATCACTATAATATATTGATTTTGTATCTTGTTTTTTACTCAAGAGTATCAAATTCAATAGTGTACAGCATGTCAAACATCCATTATTTCTCTACTCCACAGCAACGCATAGCCAGCTCCTCTCCTGAGAACGAGCCCCATCCCCTATCCTCCTTCCTGGCCAGAACCTGTGGCCAAGCCCATCTGGGAGGCAGTGGAGTGGGGCAGGAGCGGCAACACCATCCTTATGAGGGGACCATGAGCTCCATGACTGGGATGCTCCAGCTGTGGGGAGGGGATGTGGTCCAGAGCTCTAGTCTTGGGGTCCAACAGGTGGCAACTCTGACAGTGCCAAAAGTATCTTTTCCTGGCCACATCCAGAGTGGACTGGGCCCTCACCCCCACCACCACCACCACCACCACCTCCATGAGCTGCCTCTCACCCCTCCGGCTGAGCCCTCCTCCACCCCGACTGCCCACGCCTTTGATCTCTCTCCAGGAAAGATGCTCGCTCCTCAGGTCCAGGGTAGCTCTCATACCCCATACTTCCACCACCAGAACAATAGTATTGGGCAGAACTTTCCTAACTTCCTCCAAGTTTCCACAACAAGACACCCCTACCACCCTAGTGGGTATACAGAGGAAGGTCAGCAATGGTGGAGCCTGCCGCAGACAACCAGCAGCCCCCATGGCCATCACCAACCTCACAGCCACCCCCACCATCACCACCCTCACCCCTTTGCCCTGGGCAGACAGCTGGTGTTGGGGCACCAGCCTCAGATCACGGCCCTCCTCCAGGGCTCATCCAAGGGCTTGCTGGGCTCCACACGTCGCTGCAGGCGCTGCAAGTGCCCCAACTGCCAGTCCACTTCTGGGGGTACAGGGGCTCCAGCAAACCCAGAAGAACCAGGCCGGAGGAGGCTCCACATCTGCCACCTGCCCGAGTGTGGCAAGGTGTATAAGAAGACGTCCCACCTGAAGGCCCACCTGCGCTGGCATGCTGGGGAGCGGCCCTTCCTCTGCAGCTGGCTCTTCTGCGGGAAGAACTTCACACGCTCGGACGAGCTGCAGAGGCATCTGCGCACACACACGGGGGAGAAGCGTTTCAGCTGTCAGGCATGTGGGAAGAGGTTCATGCGGAGCGACCACCTAGCAAAACATGAGAAGACCCACCAGGGTAAGAGGGGACAGCCAGACACAAGGGATAGCCAGGGCCCCCAGCAGGAGGCTCCACAGCGACCGGGTGGTAGCAGAGGACCAGACAGGAACATCAAGAAGGAGTAGAGAAAAGACCAAGAGAGGTAAGCCAAGGGACTCACAGTCAGTGTGCTGTATTCTGAGACCCCCAGCGCCAGTCTCTGTGTGTGTGGAGTCCAGGTGATGAGACCCTCAGAAAGACAGGAGGGCCAGTGTGGAGACTGAGAGTCAAGGGCAGACCAGTGATTCAATGGCCTTTCTCTTGAAAAAAAATGACTTCTTGCAAACACACAAACTTTTACACTGTCAAACCATTGTCTTGACAACGTGTTTGTCATGGTCATTGTAGCCAGCATTGTTCCCGGGCCACCAGCAGGAGGCCTGTGATCTTCAGAGGCCGTTCTGTTCAGCATGCCTGCCTGCCTGTGTGGAGACTCGCAATAAAAGCAGGAGGGCTGAGGTGATTGAATATCCCTTTCTCATGGACCCCTAATGGAGATAAGTGGTCTCAGAGAATGACCAAAGACATCAGAGAGGAAGTCAGAGTACAAAGATTCATGGAAATAATGCTGTTTACTATGGTTATTTTCATTCAGTCTGCCAGCAGAGTATTTTCAGTGTTACGGTTTTCAATAATAAACACTAATTACACCACAATGGTCTTTTGACTATTGTGTTTATATTTTAGACAGTTTGTGGTATGTGTATCTCTTGCCGGGTATATCATTTTTCATGTATCTTAAATTGTCAAATAAAACTAACCAACAAAAAAACCCACTAGAATGTATTGTGCTATTAATTAAGCCTATTTTTGATAAGTTAAAAGTATTGGCTTATTTTTAAGTGTGTATTTTTTAAAACATTTTTATTGTAATTATAAAACGTCTTATGAATGAATTTGATATGCACAGGATAAATGACATTGCAAATTCATTGGAATTTGGTTGCCAGAAAGTTAAAATAGTAGTGTGATTCGATAGACATTGATCTACATTACATGAGCATAAAATCTCAAATAAGCAAAACTAAGTTAGAGTAAAAAACAGCTTGATTTCATTAAAATAAAACAAAAAAAGATAACACTTTTCAATAATGATAGATCAAATGATTGTTTTGCGATGTTGTCAATTGTTGTCAGTTACTATTTAGCCAGATAATAATCTCTCTATGGGTAGAGGTATAGCAACAGAGAGCTCTAACAAGGAAGCAAACTTCCTTGTTTATTGGCCCCCAGCTGATACCAGTGTCCTTTGATTTAGCCGTGGTGACAGTTTATGATCCCACCCTTCCCCCGTTCGCATTTTTTCCATTCTTGCCAAATCTGACATACATTGCCAGAAACTTCAGCATTCCACTTGAAAAGCTATATTTGAAGATGTGTGTGAGCATCTTCTATCCTCAGGTAGCCATATGCAATCTACCATCAGGAGCCCTATGTTGAGCATTTAAAGTTGTCCCTCAACTCACCATTTGATGGCGCTAAATACCTACAGTATTTTTCCAGTACACTCAAAGACTGTCATGTAGGCAAAATGAACCGCAAGCAAACACCTACGAATGTGTGAAACGTTGTTCCATTTGGTGCGGAATACATCAAATTACTCTTGCTTATTGGCCCTATTGTTCACTTTTGTATTGTTTTGTGGGATTGTTGAGAGTGGTAGTATTCATTTCACAAAGGCAACAGTTAAGTGTGTAAGCTATGTGAAGGAAATGGGCAAGGACGTTCCGGGTTTTTCAGGATAAGAACTCTCACTACCAGTTCCTTTTTGACAGTCTTATAACATGACCACGACCAAGATCACAAGAATGATAGGGGGACAAACAGCAGCGCAGTGTTGCATTTTGTTTTTATTGATATGGTCCCACAGAATATTTTTTACATTCATAATGACATTGACAGATGAACAACCCCTTGAACTTTGTTCACTTTTCCTCTCTCTCCTTCAGCTATGAGTGGGCTTTGTGTGAGTTTCCGTGTGTTTTCTTCAGATAACGTTGAAACAATGGCAGTGTTAAAGTAGCCGCTAAAATTAAGGAAAACGTATCAATTATTACTGTGCTGCTCGGTATGCATAGAGTAGACAGTCATGACTGCAGCTGCTCAACTCCTAGACAGATTCCGTCCCACAATCCATTTCAAAACTGTATAAGGACCACAATGTCATTGCTGTATGTCAACACTCTTCACCCAAAGGCTGCTTCATGACATAGTGATGAGGATGAATTCAGGATAGGAGCGTACTGGTTAGCTATATAAAAAGAGAGACAGAGAATAGACATGCCATTATCGCCCACTAGTCTTTGCTTCCCTTCTTGTACAACGTGATCGAAGCTGTCACACGTAGCAGTAGCATAATGATAATATGGTTCGCCTGTTTAAGATTAAAGCAACAGTAAAGAGTTGGCGACTTAAGAAGCGGTCCCAAATGTCTCATTTCTTTATGAAACCAAATTGTGTTAAAAATGTCACCATATGAAGTTCAATCATGTATAAACTCTTGACAAACTTAGGGGTACTGTACTGTAGAAACCATTTGCAATGTGAACAGCTACCATCGCATCACAGATGCAATGTAGCAGTCACACATACATACCAACATGCGCACACAAACACACTGTCAACATCAGAGACCACTGGTTACTTTTCAATTTCTCTCACAGAAACACCATAGAGGGTTGCAATTCTGCTTCACTTCTGACATCACAATAGTAAGTAGAGGTTTCAAAATAGTAGAAAATATAATATAATGACAGAAATACACACAAAATAATCCTTATTACAAGCTAGAGATACCATAGTAATAGTAATATAGCAATATTAGGGTAATCACAAGGAGTGATCCCGCCCCAGGCCCCCTGCCTGTCCTCTGTGGAGTAGAGCCAGGCTAGCCAGGGGTCTCTCAGCCTGCCCCTCATTAACTCCAGGGTGAAGTCTCCTCTAGGCACAGATCTAGGATCAGCTTCCCCATCGCCCAAACCGAACCTTAGCCATTACTGGGGATAATGCAAAACTAAACTAATATCAGCATCTAGGGGCAGCTTCACCATACACCCCCTCATTCAGTATGTGAGGCCAAAGGTCATCACACATCATCAGCACTCATGCTCATGCAGAGAGAGATCTGTCAGCTGATCATGGTTGCCAGAGTGATTTGGTGCATAATCTCCTCCCTCCCCCGGCATGGGTCCATGGTATCTGTCAGTACCCCCCTGAGAAGACAGGATAAGACAGAGGCAGCATGTTCAGTTACATGCACATAGTGAAGTCATACTAGGGCCAAGAGGCTTAATATGTCAATCACATTTATATCAAAGCCTTTAAAACCATTTCCTGCAGTCAAATGACCTAGTGGCCTCATGGGTGGAATGTTATTCATAATTTTCATGATTTCATAATTAATACACTTTTTTTTATGATTTTAATTTCTATGTCAAACAGTTTTGTTATATTTGCCTCTTTGATATATATAAAGTGTAATATTGGGATGCAAACTCAAAATTGAATACATTTCAACTCTATATCTGACATGGTACAGGGTTTTTAAACCCATAACCATGTGTATACTTTAGTTTCAAAGTACATTTAAGACTACCAAGAAACACTGTGTGATTTAGCCCACTGCAGTAAAATGTTATTGAGACCCTTGCAGAGAGGAAAGACAAACGTGGTGGTATGTTGAGTGGTTCTAAAGCAAGATCCTGTCCTTAAATCAACCCTGGGTGGAGACAGGAAGAGTGACCTTACTGCACTCTAGCAGTACAAGGTTGCAGTCTGAACTCACTTAGCCTTCTGCCCTAAATCAACCTATTGCAGGAAATACAAGTATGATACAGAATTTTTATTTATTTTACTAGGCAAGTCAGTTAAGAACAAATTCTTACTTTCAGGGGCAGCCTAGGAACAGTGGGTTAACTGCCTGTTCAGGGGCAGAACGACAGATTTGCACCTTGTCAGCTCAGGGGTTTGAACTTGCAACCTTCCGGTTACTAGTCCAAAGCACTAGGCTACCCTGCTGCCCCCAATGATATCAGTCCTCTCACCTCTATATTAATTGTAGGTTTCCAAATACACCAGAACAGTTTCAAATACCCCCCATCTACCCACTGATAGGGCAACATTAAACTTTTTTTCAAAGGCCCGAAGGGTTCTCTGTTTGTCTGTCTACAAGGGAGACAGAGGAGGAACTAAAATGAAGCTTGATAAGCCTCTCTGATAGGAGTCCTGTAATCAAACCCATTTCCTCCCCATTTATTTTTTAACCTTTATTTAACTAGGCAAGTCAGTTAAGAACAAATTCTTATTTACAATGATGGCCTACCCCTGCCAAACCCTAACCCGGACAACGCTGGGCCAATTGTGCGCCGCCCTGTGGGACTCCCAATCACGGCCGGTAGTGATACAGCCTGGGGAGAGTCTGGCTAAATAGAATAAACTACCAGCCAGGGCACTGAGCTAGTTATCCCCAGGAACTGAAACATCTGTTCCCATGTATTCCCATAAATAAATCAAAAAAGAGATATGTGATCATGTTATTTTCCAATATAATCTATTTTTTGCTTGAAAGAAGGGAAAGGGAATACCTAGTATGCATTCAGCCAAAATGTCTCTTCCGCATTTAACCCAAACCCTCTGAGTCAGAGAGGTGCGGGGGGCTGCCTTAAACGACGTCATGGGCACCCATGGAGCAGTTGTTGTTGGGGGTTAACGCTCAACGGCAGAACAGCAGATTTTTCTGCCTTGGCAATTGTGGATTCAAACCAGTGACCTTAGCGTTAATGGCACAACGCTCTTAACCACTAGGCTACCTGCCGCCTTAGTTGTGATCAATTTGCAGTGTACAAATTATTATAAGTATGTTCCGGCCTCCCGACCATCTGCTCTGACAAAAAAAATTGGCCTGCAGCTGAGTCTAGTTGCCTACCCCTGCTTTATGGGTTCTATAGTGTTTTTATAGGAACTGACCACATATCAGTGTGACAGCCTGCCAGGATGCTGGTAGTATTGTAACCCTGGCTGGGAACAACAACAGGATATCTCCCATTAGGAAAGAATGAGAGGGCTGCCCCAGTCATTTCCCTTTAGCACTGACAACCACGACAACCCCAGGCCAATGTCCAGGGGGATTATATGATAAAACAGTAAAGAGCTATTTATAAACTAAACTATTTGCTGATCTGTTTGTGATCTGAAGTGATGAAAGAGTTTATGGGAGCATTGGGAGGTTAATGACAGAGATCCTACTTATGGTGGTGAGTCCTAAGTTAAATAACTCACACTTTCCTGTACTGTAAATCAATTATATTTCTGTAGAAATTTGTGGTCAATCTCAAAATAGGACTTGGGGATAGTAGTATTTCCCTGCAGTGTGGTTGAGTACCTGCAAGCTGTGCTGGGCAGGGGGGCGCAGGCCATTGCTAAGCTGTTGAGGGCTGGTCAGAGGGAGATGGGAGGGACGGGGTGTCGCAGGGCTAAGATACAGGGGGGACTGAAGGAGATAAAAGATAAAAGAGGATTGAATAACAAAGAGAGAGAGAGAGGGAGAGAGAGATGAACCTGGAGAAGAGTTCAGTAAGCAAACTGGTCCTGGGGCTCTGTTCACAAACACAAACAGACCCCACAGAGCCCCAGGATAGCAACAAAATTCGACCCAACCAAATCATGAGAAAGCAAAAAGATAATTACTTGACACATTGAAAATAATTAACAGAAAAACAGAGCAAACTAGAATGCTATTTGGCCCTAATCAGAGAGTACACAGTGGCAGAATACCTGAGCACTGTGACTGACCCAAATTAAGGAAAGCTTTGACTATGTATAGACTCAGTGAGCATAGCCTTGCTACTGAGAAAGGTCGCCGTAGGCAGACCTGGTTCACAAGAGAAGACAGGCTATGTGCACACTGCCCTCAAAATGAGGTGGAAATGGAGATGCACTTCTCAACCTCCTGACAAATGTATGTATGTATGTATTTTTCCCTCAGATTACACAGACGCACAAAATTCAAAAACAAATCCAATTTTGATAAACTCCCATATCTATTGGATGAAATAACACAGTGTGCCATCACAGCATCAGGATTTATGACCTGTTGCCACAAGAAAAGGGCAGCCAGTGAAGAAAAAAACCACCATTGTAAATACAACCCATATTTAAGTTAATTTATTTTCCCTTTTTTACTTTAACTATTTGCACATTGTTACAAGACTGTATGTAGACATAATATAACATTTGAAATGCATTTATTATATTGGAACTTGTGTGAGTGTAATATTTACTGTTCACTTTTTATATGTTTATTTCACTTTTGTTATTCCATTTCACTTCAAACATATGTTTCCCATGCCAATAAAGCCCCTTGAATTTAATTTAATTTAATTTAATTGAGAGAGAGAGAGAGAGAGAGAGAGAGAGAGAGAGAGAGAGAGAGAGAGAGAGAGAGAGAGAGAGAGAGATAATGTGGGATTTAAATTAAATATATTTTATCCAGTAGTTGCTGACACTATTTAATCTTCACTTGCTATGACTATCAGATCAGCCTAGTGAGTTTATTGTTGCAGTCAGTTGGGTAGTAGTACCTGTGTGTCTGCAGGGGGCTGGCTGGGCAGGTGGAGGGAGGGCAGGGAGGTATTGTAAGAACGCAGGTTGGGTAGCCGGTGGCGGTCAATGGAGGCAGAGGAGTGGGGTCGCAGGCCAGAGGTCGGTGCAACGGGAGCATTCATGGCTCCTCTCAGGCTGTTGGACTTACTCTCCCTGCGCTGGTACTCTATAGGAGACTGGAGAGCTACGGTACACAGGAGATAGGAGACGACAGGAGGATAGTTGGAGGGATAAGAATTGAGACAAAACCAGAAAGTTGACACCTAACAAATGGCACCACTAATTTATTTATTGAGCATCTATAAAATGTATCCATAAGGGAGAATCAATCAAGTAATGCAGTTAATCATTTAATAAAATGAATCAATCAATTCATTCATTCTATAAAACACAGCTTAAAAATATCCTGAAATCCTCAATTTCCCATGGACATTTACCTGTGTGTGAAAAACTAGAGAAACAAATGTCTGTCCCAAATGGGACCCTACTCCCCATTTAGAACACTACTTTTGACTAGAGTCCTATGGGCCCTGTTCAAAAGTAGTGCACTAAATAGGGAACAGGATCCCATTTGGGACACACAGAGTGCATCCGGAAAGTATTCAGACCCCTTGACTTTTTCCACATTTTGTTACATTACAGCCTTTTTCTCAAATTGATTAAATACATTTTTTTCCTCATCAATCTACACACACTACCCCATAATTACAAAGCGAAAACAGGTTTTTAGAATTGTTTGCTAATTTATAAAAAATCAAACAAAAATACCTAATTTACATAACTATTCATACCCTTTGCTATGAGACTCGAAATAGAGCTCAGGTGCGTCCTGTTTCCATTGATCATCCTTGAGATGTTTTTACTACTTGATTGGAGTCCACCTGCCATAAATTAAATTGATTGGACGTTATTTGGAAAGGAACACACCTGTATATATAATACCCCAGAGTTGATAGTGCATGTCAGATCAAAAACCAAGCCATGAGGTCGAAGGAATTGTCCGTAGAGCTCCGAGACAGGATTATGTCGAGGCACAGATCTGGGGAAAGGTACCGAAAAATTGCTGCAGCATTGAAGGTCCCCAAGAACACATGGGCCTCCATCATTTTAAAATTGAAGACGATACGAAGCACCAAAACCCTTCCTAGAGCTGGCCGCCCAGCCAAACTGAGAAATTGGGGGAGAAGGGCCTTGGTCAGGGAGGTGACCGAGAACCCGATGGTCACTCTGATAGATCTCCAGAGTTCCTTTGTGGAGATAGGAGAACCTTCTAGAAAGACAACCATCTCTGCAGCAATCCACCAATCAGGCCTTTATGGTAGAGTGGCCAGACGGAAACCACTCCTCAGTAAAAGGCACATGACAGCCCGCTTGGAGTTTGCCAAAAGGCACCTCAAGACTCTCAGATAATCAGAAACAAGATTCTCTGGTCTGATGAAACCAAGATTGAACTCTTTGGCCTGAATTCCAAGCATCACATCTGGAGGAATCCTGGCACCATCCCTACGGTGAAGCATGGTGGTGGCAGCATCATGCTGTGCGGAGGTTTTTCAGTGGCAGGGACTGGGAGACTAGTCAGAATTGAGGGAAATATGAACAGAGCAAAGTACAGAGAGATCATTGATGAAAACCTTCTCCAGAGCGCTCAAGACCTTAGACTGAATCAAAGGTTCACCTTCCAACAGGACAACAACCCTAAGCACACAGTCAAGACAACGTAGAAGTGGCTTCGAGATAAGACAAGTTTCTAAATGTCTTTGAGTGGCCCAGGCAGAGCTCAGACTTGAAACTGATCGAACATCTCTGGAGATACCTGAAAATAGCTGTGCAGCAATGCTTCCCATGCAACCTGACAGAGCTTGAGTGGATCTGCAGAGGAGAATGGGAGAAACTCCCCAAATAAAGGTGTGCCAAGGTTGGGGTTTTTTTTGCAAAAATTTCTAGAAACCTGTTTTTGCTTTGTCATTATGGGGTTTTGTGTGTAGATGATGAGGGGGAAAACTATTTAATCAGTTTTATCAAAATGTGGAATACTTTCCGAATGCACTGTATGTACAGTGGGGCAAAAAAGTATTTAGTCAGCCACCAATTGTGCAAGTTCGCCCACTTAAAAAGATGAGAGAGGCCTGTAATTTTCATCATAGGTACACTTCAACTATGACAGACAAAATGAGAAAAAAAAAATATGAATGTATTTGCAAATTATGGTGGAAAATAAGTATTTGGTCAATAACAAAGTTAATCTCAATACTTTGTTATATACCCTTTGTTGGCAATGACAGAGGTAAAACGTTTTCTGTAAGTCTTCACAAGGTTTTCACACACTGTTGCTGGTATTTTGGCCCATTCCTCCATGCAGATCTCCTCTAGAGCAGTGATGTTTTGGGGCTGTTGCTGGGCAACACAGACTTTCAACTCCCTCCAAAGATTTTCTATTGGGCTGAGATCTGGAGTCTGGCTATGCCACTCCAGGACCTTGAAATGCTTCTCCTGTGTGTGAAGTCACTCCTTCGTTGCCCGGGCGGTGTGTTTGGGATCATTGTCATGCTGAAAGACCCAGCCATGTTTCATCTTCAATGCCCTTGCTGATGGAAGGAGGTTTTCACTCAAAATCTCACGATACATGGCCCCATTCATTCTTTCCTTTACACGGATCAGTCATCCTGGTCCCTTTGCAGAAAAACAGCCTCAAAACATGATGTTTCCCGCCCCCATGCTTCACAGTAGGCATGGTGTTCTTTGGATGCAACTCAGCATTCTTTGTCCTCCAAACACGACGAGTTGAGTTTTTACCAAAAAGTTATATTTTGGTTTCATCTGACCATATGATATTCTCCCAATCTTCTTCTGGATCATCCAAATGCTCTCTAGCAAACTTCAGACTGGCCTGGACATGTACTAGCTTAAGCAGGGGGACACGTCTGGCACTGCAGGATTTAAGTCCCTGGCGGCGTAGTGTGTTACTGATGGTAGGCTTTGTTACTTTGGTCCCAGCTCTCTGCAGGTCATTCACTAGGTCCCCCGTGTGGTTCTGGGATTTTTGCTCACCGTTCTTGTGATCATTTTGACCCCACGGGGTGAGATCTTGCGTGGAGCCCCAGATCGAGGGAGATTATCAGTGGTCTTGTATGTCTTCCATTTCCTAATAATTGCTCCCACAGCTGATTTCTTCAAACCAAGCTGCTTACCTATTGCAGATTCAGTCTTCCCAGCCTGGTGCAGGTCTACAATTCTGTTTCTGGTGTCCTTTGATAGCTCTTTGGTCTTGGCCATAGTGGAGTTTGGAGTGTGACTGTTTGAGGTTGTGGACAGGTGTCTTTTATACTGATAATAAGTTCAAACAGGTGCCATTAATACAGGTAATGAGTGGAGGACAGAGGAGCCTCTTAAAGAAGAAGTTACAGGTCTGTGAGAGCCAGAAATCTTGCTTGTTTGTACGTGACCAAATACTTATTTTCCACCATAATTTGCAAATACATTCATTAAAAATCCTACAATGTGATTTTCTGGATTTTATTTCTCATTTTGTCTGTCATAGTTGAAGTGTACCTATGATGAAAATTACAGGCATCTCTCATCTTTTTAAGTGGGAGAACTTGCACAATTGGTGGCTGACTAAATACTTTTTTTGCCCCACTGTATGTGGCCCGTGGTGGTAAGCAGCAGTACCGTTGAGGAAGTTCCTCTGGGTCTCCAGGATCTGGACAACGTCGTTGACCCAGGCCCTCCGAGTCTCCTGGGACGAGGCCTGCAGAACGAAGCGTGCCACGCTCCCATCAGACCCGCGGGACGTCAGGACCAGACGACATGGGTCCTCCTCACAGTGGTCCTCCACACCCAGACAACTGAGCTGCAGCACAGAGAGACAGGGGTCACACACATTTACATTTTAGTCATTTAGCAGACACTCTTATCCACAGCGACTTACAGTTAGTTTGTGCATTAATCTTAAGATAGTTAGGTGGGACAACATCATATCACAGGCATACAGTAGTAAGTACGCTCTTCGTCAATAAAGTAGTTATCAGCAAATTCATGTACACAGGTCATTCTCACCTTGATGCTGTTTTTAAAGGTGTACCCTGGCAGAGAGAAGCCCTTCTTCCTATCGATTGGTTCACTGATAATGACCAGCTGTTCAAACAGGAAGACCCGCCTCTCTTTGGCACGGGACAGGAAGCTGCTGTCCTGCTCACTAACTGTAAAGGTGTCCTGCTGGAGCAGTTTCCCCTGGGCTGTGATCTTCCCCTGAGAGACACAGAGAGAGAGAGAGAGAGAGAGAGAGAGAGAGAGAGAGAGAGAGAGAGAGAGACAGAGAGAGAGAGAGAGAGAGAGAGAGAGAGAGAGACATACACATAAGAAAACACAACATCATGTGGAGAACAGAGTCTGGTGTTGGGTATCTCACCTCAAAGCCCTGCAGTCTGCCCACGTTCATCATATCATTACATCGCTTGGGCACGAAACACATCACCTCCACCGCTCTCTGTGGGTAGAGGAGGAGGGGTGGAGACAGGGAATGAGGGACATGAAATAGAGAGAGAGATGGTGTGGGATTGCAAAGACAATTATGGTTTGTAACTGAAAAGAGTACCTTTTTTTCCGCTTTCTTCAATAGAGCAGGGAGATTAAACTGTGTGTGCAGTTTATAGTAATATCACAAGTGAGTATTGGAAATGTTTTGACCATGACGGTTTGTACCATAGTTTTGGGAG